>NW_027200482.1:0-20264 GCF_038502225.1 Cherax quadricarinatus | reverse complement strand
GGGCAGTGAGGTATGTAGTGGCAGATTTTTTGTATGTGTCTTGGTGCATGCGGGAGGTGGGGGGTGAATGTAGGGTGCGGGCGCTTGCGGCGAGTGTGTATCGTACAGTATGCAGAAATAGGCTACTATATGGGAGGTTGTGGGTAAATAGTTTTCCCTTGGGTTATCGTAATCTGACGGTAGGTGTAATGTTGGGGTTGGGTGTAGTTTAGAGCTGGATTGGGCTGTTTTCTCCCTAAACTGGCATTTTTGTTCTTTTTTGAGATTAGTGGAGGATGGAAGGTGGAATAAGTGTGTGGTAGTGGAGCATATGGGTGTAATGTGTTTAGGAATGAGGGGGGGGGAGTAGGGGGGGTGAACTGGTGACATTTGGTTAAGAGACAGGGTTTTATGACTTTCGACGTCAGGTACGAACTTGAGCATGGAAGGGAACGTGAGTTTGTGTTTTTTTAATACAGATAGCATGGGGTCAGGGGATGGCAGGGGGTGGCTTTCTGAAGTGTCTTTTGCCAGGTTGGTTTTGTTAATGATTGAGGTAGTACTGCCCGGTACATGTTTTATTAGGAGCCATAAGTTATATTGTGTAATTTAGTGCGTGACAAAGTAAGTCTGATATTGCTCTGGAACATTGTTAATAAATATATATATCTTGTTGAACATGATAATACATAAAAAATGGGAATATGTATTAGTGAGTGAGTTACAATTTCTAGTGTACTGTTACCATACTAGTTGGTATTCTTTACTTTGTCAAATAATTACTATCTATATATTGTTGTAAGTTATTATGTTAGTTCTTATTTTATACGAACAAATGTAATGTGACGTCTAGTGCAAGTGGATTTTATCTTGCACTGGGGAAAAGGAGAAGTTTTTTTTTTTATATTTTATTTAAAACCAACAAATAGACAATAGACAAGTGGAAAAACCATAAAGATGACAATATATGAACAATAACTGAAAAAACGTTACATTAGATATTGAAACAGTAACGAATAACATAACAATATAATAAATATGACCACTATTACCTACATATAAAATCAGATACCGAAGCTTAAAACTGTCCTATACTAGCTACATGTGGATAAGTTAACTTTCGCAAAAACATGCAAACCTATATTAACTCTTCCTCAAATTAATCATCCTTGATCTTAATTTACACTAGAATAATAAAATACAAGTATACTTTCATTATTTCGTTACAGACTAAATTCCTTCTACTCTGAACACGGAAAGAAATATAGGATAATTAAACCAATGATGTCAAGAACACATCCAAGCGAAACCTACACCGACCATACAGGTCCATGAGAACTGCACGGTCCGCGCAGCTGCTCGCCCAGGTGTGCACATGTACATTACACATCGTACCTACAATTAGATTTAGCTCAACATTTTTCATTAATGCCATACGTAGAAACATTCTACCCAATTTGCATAATAAAGAGCCGTTTGAATCAAAGAACATTCCACAATTATCATAAATTTACCCTAACCTAAGCCTAGTATTTCATCTGTATTATAAATGTCTAATCAACACGAAAATTTTACCACATACCCCTAACCATATTTGTTGGTGTACATGATACAACCTTGTATTACCATAAAGAAAAAAAGAACAATAAAAAAGGAAAACCCACTCTTCACCTTTAAAATCAGACTTCAATTTACCATTCAGGTTCATACATATAAATAATTATATAAAGTATGTTGTCTAATTGAACACAATCACTTACAACGTCAGTTATAATATTACGTCAACTCAACCATGAATAACTTCATCCAATTCTTACAACTTCAAGGTTCGTAAAACTCTTAAACTACATACATAGTATTGCCACCATTTAGACAAATTAAAAAGAAAAACAGTACTCAAATATATCAAAACACACTATGCTTCTATTGGCACCAAATCAATTGTGCTTACAAAAATACAATTGTAAATTAAACTGAAACATAAAAAGCCATTTTGACATTTACACATTGTATCAAAATCATAAATACGCATAGAAAATATGTATTGAATATCATTGAAAATTGAAAATGTTCACATTTTTCATATCGCTCTTGGGCTGTGCGGACAGGCTGCGCAGTAGCTCCTGATTCGTCTAGTCTCTGCGCAGTTTTCACCAGTCTACTCACAATGGCGGAAGGAGGACGCAGGCGCGTCAACACTGTCTGCCTTGATTTAGTGACTGGCTCATTTAATAGTCAGAATACTAATATTCTGCTGACGGCGATCCTGAGAGATACGTATGGGATTGCCAATGAAGACCTTTACGGTGTAGCATTAAATGGCAATACGAGGTTATTCGTCAAATTCAGGCAAGGCTCCACCTATGAGAATATGGTTGCTAAATACCAGGATGTGATAAAGACCCTTAACCCTGGTGTTACCTTCTGCCTTCGAGATGTCTCCTGTGTTTACACTTGGGTGAAGATGCGCAACGTACCCTTTGAAGCAGACGAAAGCGATATAAGGAACGTTTTTGACCGTTACGGCACCGTGCATCTGGCGGCGTTGGGACACTGGCGTGACGGCCCCCTTGTTGGCATGCCGGAAGGGTCGTTTTCTTTGAAAATGTCCCTTAAGCACCCGATACCGTCGTATGTGGTAATGGAGGACTTCAGAACGCAAGTGTATGTGACATATTCAGGTCAAAGGCGCACGTGTAGACTCTGTGGCGTGTATGACCACATTGCAGCACAATGTCCGACGAGGCGTGGAAGACCACATTGCAGCACAATGTCCGACGAGGCGTGGAAGACCAGAGGTCGCGACGTGGACGGAGGTGACAGCAGTACCGCAGTCATACGCTGGGGCTACACAGCGTGGGAAACTGTGGAGTGAGGAGGTAGAGGGGGAGACAGAAGAGTCACCTGCCTGCGTAACTCTACCGGGAGTGGAGGAGGACGTAGGCGTGGTGTCGGCGACGCTGGAGGATGCATACGCACCCGCCCAAAAAAATGTTGCTTTTTTGTTTACCGTCCGATTTCCTCCAGTTTTGGTACACAAGACGAAGTGTTTTCACTCTTTCTTGAAAATATTTATCAAAAATATACCTCAAACGACAACTGAGAAAAGACTGAAAAAGACTGATTTGCTGAAAATGCCCTTGGGGGGCGATTTATTCCTATGTGGGACGACGTAAGGTTGTTTGGACACTTGGTGCCGAGAGAGCAATGCTTATACGAATTTTACTCAACGCCTTTTCTCTAAATAACTTATCTTTATTTCACAAAAAAAATAAAGTTTGTTAGTTCCTGGAATTTTGCAAAAAATCTGCCCTTTACTCCCACATAACTCCGAAAGCATTTGGAATATTTCCAAAAAAAGCTTGGAGAAAATTAGAGAAATCATTATTCTACAATTTCTGTGAATATTATTCCATTTAATTAAGTAATAAAGGCAGAAATAGGTACCTTAGGTGAATAAGTTACTTCCGAGATATTGGCCGGGAGCGCCGGCCGGCCCACCGTCTCAAAAAAAAATTTTTTTCGCGAAAATCGCGTTTGCTAGGGTGTATTTCTTAGTAAACTGATGTTCTAGTGCAGTTATCCTCTTCAAAACACCGTTTTCTCTTACTCAGAGACGACATGGAGAGCAGTAACTCATTTATATCGAAATATTCCCGATAATCTCTCGCCATATCATGGCCTATTTTTTTCAGTCTAGAGTATATAACATGTTTGTATGTTATTTAGAGTGTTTATTATATCATATTAGATCAATTCTGATAGATAAATAAACCGTAGAGTTGATATATAAGCTGATATAAGCGTAATAATGAAGTGATTTCTCCTGGCTCTATCTTGAGCGGGAGCACTGCCGAGCGATCCCATATGATTAACCTTGCCAAGACTTTTGCAATCCAGAAAAACAAAGGGATCTACCACCTGAATTGTTCAACATTTACAAAGACATGGTATATGGGGCTTTGCTCAGACCTGTGGAACCGAATTGTCCTCAAAGCTTTATTAAGTCATAAATGAATTAAGGAAAGATCATAGAGTCCATACGAAGGCAGACCTAGCAAATGCGATATTAATTATGGACAAGGTAGATAATAGTCGAAAAATGAGTAAGTTATTAGAAAACAGAGAAACTTACTCCCCTTAATTAAACGGTTATCAGTTACGTCAGCGACACACCTTTACATGTATAGCTCAGTTATAACCCCATCTTGGGTTAGATCAGCATCTGCCCAAAGAGTCTGGTAGGATAGATAAACTATGGTTGTCTACCCATGGATAAACTATATATGTCTCCCATTAGCTTTAAAGGAATATGCTGTAGACCTTTTTCTTTTTAATTTTCACGGAAAATTCCTAAGACAAATGCCAGATACATCTATATATATAGCCATGACGTATGACTAAATTTTTTATAATTGTCATGTTAATAATGGTTTAGTTCACTATGTAATCACTTTATTACTAGGGTTTGTGTGCTGACTATATTCTCTTCCTATAATACTCAATCTTGCTAACAACTGGCACTGTTATGTCTGGGGCACTAAACATCTACTTCCCTACCTTATTCTTGGCAAGAACATTCCGAACGAATGTGATCGGATCTCCTCATTTCTGTAATAAGACTAGTTGTATTACAGAACCGACAATTATAGTGTATGAAGGGCCAAATGAACAGACACCAGAGAAGGACAACGAGAGAACAGGGGGTACTGGCAAGAAACATGGCCTACCTTGCAACATCTACGGACACAAGGATGGAGAACCACAGCTGGGAGGCTTCAAGGGAGGGGAAATGCACTCACCGGAGAGTGTGCTGTTGGACAAGGTAGCAGATGAAGCAACGAAGAAAACCTTGCTGAGATGGAGTGGAACCAAGGCGATTGAGAACCCTCGTAGATTTTTTCAAAGGGGCCTGGACTACGCTCAGCAGTACAGACACCAATGATGGTATGTTGAAACACCTTCCCTTGGGACCTCTGACAGATAAAATAGACTTAACGGAAAGAATAACTGACCCACTGCCTGATGTAGATGAGGAATGGAGGCCAAAGAAAATACTGAGCAGGAGAGAGAACAAGGCAGCCGCTGTGTTGAGACAACAATATAGGGAACTGGAAAGTTATTACAGTAAGCTACGATATTTCCAAGGTTGTGAAAAAGCGGGGGAAATCCTAGATATGGGCTAAAGAACTCTCAGGTTAGCTAGCATGCCAGACTCTTGCCCTTATCCAGAATGGCTTCTAACCACGATGAACGCAGAAAAAAGAGATCTCTCCAAGTCCCTAGCCGCAAAAGACTCTGGGAATGACAGTAGCTTTAGAACGTATTACTGATAAGATCAATGTAATGAAGAATTTAACTGTGAATGAGTTTGGGGTAGACACAGCGAGAGACATTTGCTACTTCGCCCTAGACTTCAACAAACAGCCAAGACGCAGACCAACCAGCACTCCTAACCCTGCAGAAGTAGGTAATGCAGAGGAGGACTTACCAGAGGAAACACAAACACTAGATCTCCTTTTGGTACAAAGGCAGGAAGTGTTGGATATAGAAGACGACGACGACAAGAGGAAAGAAATGAAAGGTAACACTAAGGGAAAAACGATTAAACCACAGCCACAGATAGAGACTTTGAATGACTCTAGCAGAACATAGGAAAAGCAAGATATAAAAATAGAGATTGAAAACGTAGAGTCACAGAGATCAAAACCCTAATATTGACATTGAAAACCTTAGTTGATAAATTAGAAAACAAGAATACGAAACCAAAAGTGGTGAAAACTATTAACCTAGAGAATATACCAGCAGATAAAAAAAAAAAAAAAAAAAGAGAAGAACTACAAGAAATTAAACAATTTTACGGGATTCCTACCTACTAAACCACACTACCAAAGTAACTAACAATTTCCAGAACTATAACTATATGGGGAACTCTAATTACAGACAAGGTTATAAACAGATGTACAATATTTTTTTTCAGCCCCCCTATGAATTATTACCACAGCGGTGGGACAGGACACTTCCCAAACCAGTGGAAAGGAGAGTGGAAACCCCAACCACCACTCCCCGACCCCTGGAACAGAGAATGAAATTACCAACCATAATACCAGAAGAAATACTGAAACCACCAGACAAATTACCCAAGTTACCTGAACTGGTGGAGCTAGTGATATCAAAACTATCTTTAACAAACAGGGAAAAATCAATGTTAAGGAAAGGCCTGTCTTTCGTACTGGAACCACCCACCATCCGCAGTATAGAGAACAAAACTATGGAAACCTTAGCAACACTAGAAAAACAGATTAAGAGAGACTTTGAAAGAGCTTTCGTTTCAGATATGACAAGAGAGAGACGGAAGAACATTAAAATAGGACTAACCACCTCTGAGAAATATATGAGGCCGCTTGCCTAGAAAGGGAGTGGGCAATGAATGGATGTCTAGGGCAATTGGTATAAATCGCTGGCTAGACAGGTACTGCAAGGAACTTGCAATCCCATTCATTGATAACTGGGACCTTTTCTTTGGCAAACATTATATGTATGCAAGGGATGGGGTTCATCTCTCTGGGGATGGAGTGGTTGCATTAGCCAATTCAATTGAGAGGGTAATTGATGATTTGTCTAGGAATTTAAACTGATAGATTATAGAGGTATGGGTGTTTGTGGGAAACAATCAGGCTGCAGCATTAGGGCTAAAAACAGCAGTTATTACCGGGATACCTCAGGGATATGTTTAAAAGACAATATTCAAAATAAAGTTGCTAGTAATGGTAAATCAATTGATCAACAAACAAAGAGAGAGAGTAGAGGGCAACGAGTGACTAGCTTCCTTAAGGTTTACTATACAAATAGTAGGAGTCTGAGAAATAAGATAGATGAGCTAAAATTACTTGCAAGTGTAGGTAATATAGATATTATTGGTATAACAGAGACCTGGTTCAACCTGAAAGATAGAGAAATGCCTTCTGAATGCAACATACAGGGTTATAAACTATTCCACACTGATAGGGTCAACAGGAAGGGTGGTGGTGTGGCGATGTATGTCAGAGAAAATTTAAATTGTTTTCTTAGACATGATATAAGATTAGAAACATCGAACACAGAATCGGTTTGGCTACAGTTTCTCGAGGGTCGTGACAAATTAATTTTGGGTGTGGTTTATAGGCCCCCAAACCTTGATAGGGAGTGCAGTAAGCTGTTATGGGACGAAATTTATAAGGCATCAAGATATGAAAATGTTGTGATAATGGGAGATGTTAACTTTAGACAAATTGATTGGAACAATATGACAGGAAATCTTGAGTCTAGTGACTTTCTTAATACGGTTCAGGATTGCTTTTTAGAACAGGTTGTGACAGAACCAACTAGAGGAAACAATCTGCTTGACTTGGTTCTTGCCAACAAAGATTCACTAATTAAAAATCTTGAGGATAATGATGAGCTTGGGGAAAGTGATCACAAATCACTTAGTTTCAATATATCATGGAATTACCCAGATAACTGCAATCATATCTCTGTCCCAGATTTTCGCTTGGCCGACTTCATGGGACTGAAAAATTACTTGGGTGGGCTAAATTGGGATGTCCTAACTATGGGTCAGGGAGGTGATCTTGGTTGCCAATATGACGTTTTTCAGAGCATAGTTCTAGCTGGGCAGACAACTTTTGTTCCGAGTAGGGAAATTATATCTAACAAAAATAATCCCAAATGAATGAACAATAGATTAAAACATCTCATTGGTCAAAAGAGAGGCATATATAGGAGTATCAAAAGAGGGGATGGGCAGTTAAGAAATCAATATATTCAATTAAAGAGAGAAATAAAGAAAGGAATAAGAAAAGCAAAAAGAGATTATGAGGCTAAGGTCGCAAGGGATTCAAAGACTAACCCAAAAGGATTCTTTCAGGTATACAGAAGTAATATTAGGGACAAGATTGGCCCACTTAAGAGTAACTCTGGTCAGATCACTGACAGTGATAAGGATATGTGTGAAATTCTAAATATCTACTTCCTCTCAGTTTTCACCCACGAAAATACTATCGATATTCCTGAAATAATAGATTACGTAGAACAGGATGATAATAAACTATGTACGATTGCGTTAACTAGTGACATGGTCCTCAGACAAATAGAGAAACTAAAACCTAACAAATCCCCAGGTCCTGATGAACTGTTTGCAAGGGTGTTAAAGGAATGTAAAGAGGAACTTAGCATACCTTTGGCTAATCTTTTTAACATATCACTACAAACTGGCATAGTGCCTGATAAGTGGAAAATGGCAAATGTAATACCTATTTACAAGGCAGGTGACAGGTCATTGGCTTCGAACTATAGACCAATAAGCCTTACCTCCATAGTGGGAAAATTTATGGAATCAATAATTGCCGAAGCAGTTCGTAGCCATCTTGACAGGCACAGATTGATTAATGATTCTCAACACGGTTTTACAAAGGGGCGTTCCTGTCTTACGAATTTACTAACTTTTTTCACTAAGGTGTTTGAGGAGGTAGATCATGGTAATGAATATAATATTGTGTATATGGGCTTCAGTAAGGCTTTCGATAGAGTTTCACACCAGAGGCTATTGGGGAAACTTAAGGCACACGGAATAGGAGGAGAATTTTTTTCCTGGGTAGAGGCATGGCTGACAAATAGACAGCAGAAAATTTGCATAAATGGGGAGAAATCAGAATGGGGGCACGTCACAAGCGGTGTTCCTCAGGGGTCAGTGTTGGGCCCGTTGTTGTTCACAATTTACATAAACGACATAGATGAGGGAATAAATAGCGACATAAGCAAATTTGCTGATGACACCAAAATAGGTCGTCCAATTCATTCTAATGAGGACATTAGAGCACTCCAGGATGATTTGAATAGACTGACGCAATGGTCGGAGAAGTGGCAGATGCAGTTTAATATTGACAAATGCAAAGTTCTAAATGTTGGACAGTTAAATAACCATGCCACATATAAACTAAATAATGTAGATCTTAATACTACCGATTGCGAAAAGGATTTAGGAGTTCTGGTTAGCAGTAACCTAAAACCAAGACAACAGTGCATTAGTGTTCGCAATAAAGCTAACAGAATTCTTGGCTTCATATCTAGAAGTATAAATAATAGAAGTCCTCAGGTTGTTCTTCAACTCTATATATCCTTGGTTAGGCCTCATTTAGACTATGCTGCTCAGTTCTGGTCACCGTATTACAGAATGGATATAAATGCTCTGGAAAACGTACAAAGGAGGATGACAAAGATGATCCCATGTATCAGAAATCTTCCCTGTGAGGATAGACTGAAGGCCCTGAATCTGCACTCTCTCGAAAGGCGTAGAATTAGGGGGGATATGATCGAGGTGTATAAATGGAAAACAGGAATAAATAAAGGGGATGTAAATAGTGTGCTGAAAATTTCCAGCCAAGACAGGACTCGCAGCAATGGTTTCAAGTTGGAAAAATTCAGATTCAGGAAGGATAGGAAAGTACTGGTTTGGTAATAGAGTTGTGGATGAGTGGAACAAGCTCCCGAGTACAGTTATTGAGGCTAAAACGTTGTGTAGTTTTAAAAATAGGTTAGATAAATACATGAGTTGGTGTGGGTGGGTGTAAGTTGGACCTTACTAGCTTGAGCTGCTGGGTCTGGTACAGTGCTCCATCCTTGAGTGGGGATGACCAGACTGGGTGGGTCATTGGGATAATCCTGGGGGTGGGTCATTGGTCTAATCCGGGGGGGGTCACATGGACCTGCTCCGCATGGGTCAGTAGGCCTGTTGCAGTGTTCCTTCTTTCCTATGTTCTTATGGTAAGACCCTGAAGAGCAGGGAAGACATAGTGATCTCGGATGTAGACAAGGGTTCGGAGATTGTAGTCTTCAAAGGGTCCAACGACATAAAAGCAGGTAACAAGCATGTTAATAAGGAAACATATAAAGAATTAGCAGAACCAGAAATTACATTTCAGGAAATTAAGAACAGTGGTAAAGAACTAATTTCAGACCTATATAACAACGAGGGGAAGAAAGGAGTTATATCAGTAGCCTTAAGAGAGAGGCTACTCAGTTTTAAATCCAGAATACCTAACATGTACTTTCTTCCCAAGATACATATGGTCAAGGGCACAGAAACAGGGACGTTCAAGACTAGACCAGTGTTCTCAGGATGTGCAGCACCAACAAGACCCGTAGACAAGGTGATGTCAGCCCTGCTGATGCCACTACTAGAACTTCTGCCAGAAAGAATCAGGGATACTACACATTTGCTAACAGAAGTGGAAAGAATAATGAAATAAGTAAGGACAGCCCCGACAGACCTAAGGATGATCTCTTTGGATATATTCCCTGTATCCATCTATACCACAAGAAGAAGCGGCAAGGGCGGTATCAGAGTTCTATGAGGACAACATAGATAAGATTAGAGAGGATTTATTAAAGTTGGGAATCAAGAAGCCGCCCAGTGGCCAAATCGTGCAGAGAGCACTAGTCCACATTATGAAGGATACTGTCCTTAAATTTAACAGTAAAGTCTACAGGCAAAAGATAGGAACAGTAATAGGGGTTTCTGTGAGCGTCGCTGTAGCAGAAATTTTTGTACACTGCACTTTGGAAAGATAGAGAGAGAAGGGACCGGACACAGTTACCTACATGAGATACATAGATGACGTTTACTGTGATAAGAGGGGGAGACGAAAGGGTGGAAGAATTAAAAACATGGGCAAAAAGAGCACACCCATCCCTGAAGTTCACTTCAGGACATAGCAGTACAGATCTGCCATTCCTGGATACAGTGTCTTACCTGAATAAGGAGAGAGAAATATACAGCAAAACCTATTACAAACCAGGTAATGCCCATCAATACTTTCTATGGATATCGTCGCACCCAAGAAACTTGAAGCAATCACTACCCTACTTCTTAGCATTAAGGATCAAACGAATTTGCAGCGACGATTCCTGTTTTGAAAACTCCCTAAAGGATATGTGGAATTTCTTCAAGTCTTAGGCTTGCAGAACGAAAACTCAAGGCAGTCAGAAGAGAACAGCTTCTGGCATCGAAAAACAGAGGCAGACACAAGGAACATTCTACCATCCTTGTACAGTCAACTATTTTTCGGGGAAATCAAGACAGCTAAAGGAGCTGTGGACATGGATCAATGAAGAATTCCAACAAGCATTTTGGATGGAGCACTTTCCTGATGAACCCCGATGATCGCCTGGAGGAAGGATGAGTCTCTAAGGGACAAACTTGTGAGAACAGAATTTCCGAGGAAGAAGCAGTGAGGACGGATCTGGAAACACTTGAGTGCAGGCTACTACACACACACAAAAATGTACTTTTCAGAATAGACCGTATATGGTGAAACTGAGAGTGAAACTCAATTTCCAATGGGCTAAATGTGTAGAACGGGCTATCATAATTTACCCTCAAAACGGAAAGAGAAATTGAATGCTAACATTGGTATACTTTCGCCTACATAAAGGGATGTTAATTTTAGACGTTCCCGGCATACCCTATTTTCGACATGGGCTGACAGGATCTCGGAAGGGTGAAATGTAAAGGACAGGTGTTACGAACACTGGTCTAATGTCACTCAAATCCTCATAAGGACCAGTTACATAATGAACAATCAGGGATTTTTGTATAGCATCCTAGCTTAAGATTGTGCGCAACTGACACTAAACAGATATCGAGTTTGTACATTGCACTTATTTACTTCGCCACAGATGGGCAAAATCTCAGATGGGTGAAACGTGAAAGACATGTGTAGAGAACCTTGATCTAATGTCATCAAATCCTTATGTGCAATCATTCCAAAGTGAGCAATCCAGGGATTTTTGTATAACATCCTTGCTTAAGATTGTGCACAATTGACTCTACTAAACAGCTGTTGAGGTTGTATATTCCATCACTTGAATTATGTAAGACATTCCTATCATGTTTGATGAGAGAGGATTCAATTACGTTCCTTTCTGTAATGAAACTCTTGGGTACAATGACCCGGTCTGCTGCCCACCCCAGCGGATGATTGCAAGTACTAAAATGATCAAAAATTGCATTCAACTCCTGAACCTTCTGTACTGAATACTGATGTTGGGCTAATATGATTTCTATTGTTTGGATTAAGTTTCGCTCTCCCAACTAGGAATGTTAATTATGTAGATATAGCTAAGTTGTTTTGTACCTTTAATATCTGCAAAGGGATGGTCTATGGTACCTTACTCCATCCAGTGCTTCTCAACTGCCCTCTATGATTTATGAAAGCACATAGCGATCACCGTAACGATCAGACCTTGCATCTTACGCAAGCTGATAAATCTAACAAATTTGTCATTTTAGATGAAACTGAATATTCTGATAAGATGAACAGCTTACTAAGTGATAATGGAAAGTACGAACCTCTAGGAACCTCCTCGAACACATCAACTCACTTCAATGAACGACTTAAAAAGTTATTGAAGGGGAATGATGAATTAAATGTCTGTTAGCCAGGACGACAACTCTACCGTATCTTTATAACTTAATTACAGCCCATAAACCAGTAACCCAGGCTGTCCTATTATAAGTTCAGGAGGCTCGGCTGCATGCATTCTATCCAAATGGCTAGTTAAGCTTCTAACTCTTATGGTCGGAAAGATTTCAGATGCTCATATTAAGAATATCGTCACCTTACAGAAAGACTCCAAAAATTAAATGCATCACATAAGTTTACTCTTGTACATTTTGATATCACAGCATTATTTACTAGAATCCTTGTCTTTGATTTGCTTATGTATCTAGAAGAACTAAAAAACTTCTTCATGTCCTACCCCACTAACATAATTATTGAATTCATTAAGCTGTGTGTGATGGACTGCAAGTTCGTACTTGAAGGTAAATACTATGATCAAAAACAAGTCATGGCCTAGAGAAATCTGCTTAGTCTATTAATCATCAACTTGTATATGGAATTGTATGTGACTAGAATCCTTAAAGATACTTCCAAGTAAAGTCAAGTAGTTCAGATACGTAGACGATATTCTGTGTAGCCTAGAGATCTCGATATTGATGAGTTCCGTCCTAGACTCAGTGATTTTGTACCATCAGTTAAGTTTATAACAGAGCACGAAGTAGATAACAAATTGCCTTCTTAGATGTTTTAATCCATCTGTTGACAAGAAATTTAAATTTACAGCAAATCAACTGTTTCATCACACACATTCACTGTTATTCCAATCATGAATCATAGGTTAAAAGGAGTGTTTTTCTGACATTATTCTTGAGACCTTTACGTATTTGTAGACCGGAATATTTGGATGATGAAATTAATAAGATATTCAACATAGTCACTAAACTGAAATATCCTGGGGATTTTGTTGAGATGGCATTACTGACAGCCAAGAAGACTTTCTACAGGACTGAACCTAGGGAAGTACCTTCCAGGAAAACTATATTGGTTTTTGCCTTACAATGAGAATATGGCTGGTCTGTTTGATGCATTAAAAAAAGCTGAAAATACTGTCTTCATGAACATGGGGACAATGCAGCAGTTGATTAAGAATGTTCCATCCAACATTGTTGATGGTGAATATCAAAATGGTATTCAATACCGACAAGTTGGTATGAAAGACACAAAGACAACATTTAGGCATCTTTATTCCGAAACGTTTCACATACACAGTAAGAGAAACGTTTCAGAGTATGAAACAGAATTCTTCTCCAGCCTGAGGGACTGACATCCATCAAGGGTGATGGACTGATTACATCGTCTTCACATCTCTACTGCCCCTGCCTACTTTCTGTACTCGATTAGAGAAACTTACTGTGTTGGCGAAACGTTTTGGAATAAAGATGCCTAAATGTTGCCTATGTGTCTTACCAGCATTGTTGATTGTGCTCACAATGTCCCAGGCACACAATGCTTTCTTTCGTATGTCGGGCAGAAATCAGATTAGCCCAACATCAGAACTCGGCATGAACGGCTAAGGAATCAAATGCAGTCTTTAATCACATTTGTATTAGCAATCATCCGATGGGGTGGGCAGCAGTTAAGGTCATTGTACCCAATACAACCGTTATGGAAAGGAACATAACTGAAACCTCTCTTATCAAACAAGATAAGTATACCTCATATAATTAAAGTAATGGAATGTGCAAACTCGACAGCTATGTAGTAGAGTCAGTTGTGCACAGTCTTAAGAAAGGATGCTTTACAAAATTTCCAGCTTGTTCACAAAGTAAAGGGTCCACGTAAGGATTTGGTGATATTAAACCAATGTTCTCCACACCTGCCTTGCACATTTCAAACATCCGAGATCCTGCCCATCTGTGAGGAAGTACTCTGTAGTGCTACATATTGTATAGTGCACTGTATAGTGCTACTGCATAGTGCACTGTATAGTGCTACTGCATAGTGCACTGTATAGTGCTACTGCATAGTGCACTGTATAGTGCTACTGCATAGTGCACTAGTGCACTGTATAGTGCTACACACTGTAGTACTGTGTGCTACTGTATAGTGCACACACTGTGAAGTGGTACACACTGTGTAGTGCTACACACTGAGTAGTGGTACACACTGTGAAGTGGTACACACTGTGTAGTGCTACACACTGAGTAGTGCACACTGTGTAGTGGTACACACTGTAGTGGTACACACTGTGTAGTGGTACACACTGTAGTGGTACACACAGTGTAGTGGCACACACTGTGTGCTAGTGCTACACACTGTGTAGTAGTGGTGCTACACACTGTGTAGTAGGTACACACTGTGTACTACACACTGTGTAGTGTGTAGTGCTACACAGTGTAGTGGTACTCACAGTATAGTGGTACTCACAGTATAGTGGTACTCACAGTATAGTGGTACACACAGTATAGTGGTACACACAGTATAGTGGTACACACAGTATAGTGGTACACACAGTATAGTGGTACACACAGTATAGTGGTACACACAGTATAGTGCACACACTGTGTAGTGCTACACACTGTGTAGTGCTACACACTGTGTAGTGCTACACACTGTGTAGTGCACTGTGTAGTGCTACACACTGTGTAGTGCTGCACACTGTGTAGTGCTACACACTGTGTAGTGCTGCACACTGTGTAGTGCTACACACTGTGTAGTGCTGCACACTGTGTAGTGCTACACACTGTGTAGTGCTGCACACTGTGTAGTGCTACACACTGTGGAGTGCTACACACTGTGTAGTGCTACACACTGTGTACACACTGTGCTACACACTGTGTAGTGCTACACACTGTGTAGTGGTACACACTGTGTAGTGCTACACACTGTGTAGTGCTACACACTGTGTACACACTGTGTAGTGCTGCACACTGTGTAGTGCTACACACTGTGTAGTGCTACACACTGTACACACTGTGTAGTGCTACACACTGTGTAGTGGTACACACTGTGTAGTGCTACACACTGTGTAGTGCTACACACTGTGTAGTGCTACACACTGTGTAGTGCTACACACTGTGTAGTGCTACACACTGTGTAGTGGTACACACTGTGTAGTGCTACACACTGTGTAGTGCTACACACTGTGTAGTGCTACACACTGTGTAGTGCTACACACTGTGTAGTGCTACACACTGTGTAGTGGTACACACTGTGTAGTGCTACACACTGTGTAGTGCTACACACTGTGTAGTGCTACACACTGTGTAGTGCTACACACTGTGTAGTGCTACACACTGTGTAGTGCTACACACTGTGTAGTGCTACACACTGTGTAGTGCTACACACTGTGTAGTGCTACACACTGTGTAGTGCTACACACTGTGTAGTGGTACACACTGTGTAGTGGTACACACTGTGTAGTGGTACACACTGTGTAGTGCTACACACTGTGTAGTACACACTGTGTAGTACACACTGTAGTGGTACACACTGTACACACTGTGAAGTGGTACACACTGTGTAGTGCTACACACTGTACATTGATCCACACTGTACAGTGCATAAGAGTTGATGAAGTTAGTCAGTTACTTGTAATGGCGTCTCTGAATCACTGAACTGGAGGTAACACTGTCTCTACTGCAAGATGAGTTGGGTAGTGTTTTTTATAGAAGAAGAATTGGGAATTGTTTTTTTTTCTAGAAGAGTTGGGAATTTTTTTTCTAGAAAAGATAAGTTGGGTATTGTCTTCTCTGGAGGAAGAATGGTAGAGTAATGCTCTCTCTGGAGGAAGAATGGTAGAGTAATGCTCTCTCTGGAGGAAGAATGGTAGAGTAATGCTCTCTCTGGAGGAAGAATGGTAGAGTAATGCTCTCTCTGGAGGAAGAATGGTAGAGTAATGCTCTCTCTGGAGGAAGAATGGTAGAGTAATGCCCTCTCTGGAGGAAGAATGGTAGAGTAATGCTCTCTCTGGAGGAAGAATGGTAGAGTAATGCCCTCTCTGGAGGAAGAATGGTAGAGTAATGCTCTCTCTGGAGGAAGAATGGTAGAGTAATGCCCTCTCTGGAGGAAGAATGGTAGAGTAATGCTCTCTCTGGAGGAAGAATGGTAGAGTAATGCCCTCTCTGGAGGAAGAATGGTAGAGTAATGCTCTCTCTGGAGGAAGAATGGTAGAGTAATGCCCTCTCTGGAGGAAGAATGGTAGAGTAATGCTCTCTCTGGAGGAAGAATGGTAGAGTAATGCTCTCTCTGGAGGAAGAATGGTAGAGTAATGCTCTCTCTGGAGGAAGAATGGTAGAGTAATGCTCTCTCTGGAGGAAGAATGGTAGAGTAATGCTCTCTCTGGAGGAAGAATGGTAGAGTAATGCTCTCTCTGGAGGAAGAATGGTAGAGTAATGCTCTCTCTGGAGGAAGAATGGTAGAGTAATGCTCTCTCTGGAGGAAGAATGGTAGAGTAATGCTCTCTCTGGAGGAAGAATGCTCTCTCTGGAGGAAGAATAGAGTAATGCTCTCTCTGGAGGAAGAATGGTAGAGTAATGCTCTCTCTGGAGGAAGAATGGTAGAGTGCTCTCTCTGGAGGAAGAATGGTAGAGTAATGCTCTCTCTGGAGGAAGAATGGTAGAGTAATGCTCTCTCTGGAGGAAGAATGGTAGAGTAATGCTCTCTCTAGAGGAAGAATGGTAGAGTAATGCTCTCTCTGGAGGAAGAATGGTAGAGTAATGCTCTCTCTGGAGGAAGAATGGTAGAGTAATGCTCTCTCTGGAGGAAGAATGGTAGAGTAATGCTCTCTCTGGAGGAAGAATGGTAGAGTAATGCTCTCTCTGGAGGACGAATGGTAGAGTAATGCTCTCTCCGGAGAAAGAATGGTAGAGTAATGCTCTCTCTGGAGGAAGAATGGTAGAGTAATGCTCTCTCTGGAGGAAGAATGGTAGAGTAATGCTCTCTCTGGAGGAAGAATGGTAGAGTAATGCTCTCTCTCTCTCTGGAGGAAGAATGGTAGAGTAATGCTCTCTCTGGAGGAAGAATGGTAGAGTAATGCTCTCTCTGGAGGAAGAATGGTAGAGTAATGCTCTCTCTGGAGGAAGAATGGTAGAGTAATGCTCTCTCTAGAGGAAGAATGGTAGAGTAATGCTCTCTCTGGAGGAAGAATGGTAGAGTAATGCTCTCTCTGGAGGAAGAATGGTAGAGTAATGCTCTCTCTGGAGGAAGAATGGTAGAGTAATGCTCTCTCTGGAGGAAGAATGGTAGAGTAATGCTCTCTCTGGAGGAAGAATGGTAGAGTAATGCTCTCTCTGGAGGAAGAATGGTAGAGTAATGCTCTCTCTGGAGGAAGAATGGTAGAGTAATGCTCTCTCTGGAGGAAGAATGGTAGAGTAATGCTCTCTCTGGAGGAAGAATGGTAGAGTAATGAGGAAGAATGGTAGAGTAATGCTCTCTGGAGGAAGAATGGTAGAGTAATGCCCTCTCTGGAGGAAGAATGGTAGAGTAATGCTCTCTCTGGAGGAAGAATGGTAGAGTAATGCTCTCTCTGGAGGAAGAATGGTAGAGTAATGCCCTCTCTGGAGGAAGAATGGTAGAGTAATGCTCTCTCTGGAGGAAGAATGGTAGAGTAATGCCCTCTCTTTAGGAAGAATGGTAGAGTAATGCTCTCCCTGGAGGAAGAATGCTCTCTCTGGAGGAAGAATGGTAGAGTAATGCTCTCTCTGGAGGAAGAATGGTAGAGTAATGCTCTCTCTAGAGGAAGAATGGTAGAGTAATGCTCTCTCTAGAGGAAGAATGGTAGAGTAATGCTCTCTCTGGAGGAAGAATGGTAGAGTAATGCTCTCTCTGGAGGAAGAATGGTAGAGTAATGCCCTCTCTGGAGGAAGAATGGTAGAGTAATGCTCTCTCTGGAGGAAGAATGGTAGAGTAATGCTCTCTATAGAGGAAGAATGGTAGAGTAATACCCTCTCTGGAGGAAGAATGGTAGAGTAATGCTCTCTCTGGAGGAAGAATGGTAGAGTAATGCTCTCTCTGGAGGAGGAAGAATGGAAGAGTAATGCTCTCTCTGGAGTAATGCTCTCTCTGGAGGAAGAATGGTAGAGTAATGCTCTCTCTGGAGGAAGAATGGCAGAGTAATGCTCTCTCTGGAGGAAGAATGGTAGAGTAATGCCCTCTCTGGAGGAAGAATGGTAGAGTAATGCTCTCTCTAGAGGAAGAATGGCTCTCTCTGGAGGAAGAATGGTAGAGTAAGAGGAAGAATGGTAGAGTAATGCCCTCTCTGGAGGAAGAATGGTAGAGAGGAAGAAATGCTCTCTAGGAAGATGACACCCTCTCTAGAGCGAGGCTAGGCTACACCCTCTCTAGGCAGAGGCAGATGACACCCTCTCTAGAGCGAGGCTAGGAAGATGACACCCTCTCTAGAGCGAGGCTAGGAAGATGACACCCTCTCTAGAGCGAGCCTAGGAAGATGACACCCTCTCTAGAGCGGAGCTAGGAAGATGACACCCTCTCTAGAGCGAGGCTAGGAAGATGACACCCTCTCTAGAGCGAGGCTAGTAAGACGACAATCTCTCTAGAGCGAAGCTAGGCAGATAACACCCTCTCTTGAGCGAGGCTAGGAGGATGACACCCTCTCTAGAGCGAGGCTAGTAAGATGACGCCCTCACTAGAGCGAGGCTAGTAAGATGACACCCTCTCTAGAGCGAGGCTAGGAAGATGACACCCTCTCTAGAGCGAGGCTAGGAAGATGACACCCTCTCTAGAGCGAGGCTAGGAAGATGACACCCTCTCTAGAGCGGGACTAGGAAGATGACACCCTCTCTAGAGCGAGGCTAGGAAGATGACACCCTCTCTAGAGCGAGGCTAGTAAGATGACACCCTCTCTAGAGCGAGGCTAGTAAGATGACACCCTCTCTAGAGCGAGGCTAGGAAGATGACACCCTCTCTAGAGCGAGGCTAGGAGGATGACACCCTCTCTAGAGCGAGCTAGGAGATGACACCCTCTCTAGAGCGAGGCTAGGAAGATGACACCCTCTCTAGAGCGAGGCTAGGAAGAGGACACCCTCTCTAGAGCGAGGCTAGGAAGATGACACCCTCTCTAGAGCGAGGCTAGGAAGATGACACCCTCTCTAGAGCGAGGCTAGGTGAGAGCGAGACTAGGACACCCTCTCTAGAGCGAGGCTATGACACCCTCTCTAGAGCGAGGCTAGGAAGATGACACCCTCTCTAGAGCGAGGCTAGGATGATGACACCCTCTCTAGAGCGAGGCTAGGAAGATGACACCCTCTCTAGAGCGTGGCTAGGAAGATGACACCCTCTCTAGAGAGCGGAGGACTAGAGCGAAGATGACACCCTCTCTAGAGCGAGGCTAGGAAGATGACACCCTCTCTAGAGCGAGGCTAGGAAGATGACACCCTCTCTAGAGCGAGGCTAGGAAGATGACACCCTCTCTAGAGCGAGGCTAGGAAGATGACACCCTCTCTAGAGCGAGGCTAGGAAGATGACACCCTCTCTAGAGCGAGGCTAGGAAGATGACACCCTCTCTAGAGCGAGGCTAGGAAGATGACACCCTCTCTAGAGCGAGGCTAGGAAGATGACACCCTCTCTAGAGCGAGGCTAGGAAGATGACACCCTCTCTAGAGCGAGGCTAGGAAGATGACACCCTCTCTAGAGCGAGGCTAGGAAGATGACACCCTCTCTAGAGCGAGGCTAGGAAGATGACACCCTCTCTAGAGCGAGGCTAGGAAGATGACACCCTCTCTAGAGCGAGGTTTGGAAGATGACACCCTCCCTAGAGCGAGGCTAGTAAGTAGACACCCTCTCTAGAGCGAGGCTAGTAAGATGACACTCTCTCTAGAGCGAGGCTAGGAAGATGACACCCTCTCTAGAGCGAGGCTAGGAAGATGACACCCTCTCTAGAGCGAG
>NW_027200481.1:0-20270 GCF_038502225.1 Cherax quadricarinatus | reverse complement strand
CTCACCACTAGCTCTTCCTACATGATGTTATACCTCCCTGCCCAGCGCACGAAATCACAGCTTCCCTATCGTTATCAACATTTAACAATTCCTCAGTATGTTCCCTCCATTTTCCCGATGCTTACAGCTCCCCAATTAATAACTCTCCTCTCCAATTCTTAACTGTCAAATCCATTTTCATAACTTAATGCTCTCATTCCACATTTTTTCCTTATTCATGGCAAAATTTGTTGATAGCATCTGTTATGCAGGGTTCTGCATGTCATCGTAATGTACATATAGTGGGGAAGTGTGCCATAATAATATGAATATTGTAGTTGTAAGGAATAATTTTATAATTGATAATGTGCATTTGGGGGTACTGTAAAGTACTCTAACTGTAATTATAAAGAAATTGTGTTAATGATTTATTTTCCAAGGATGTTTGGGTATGCAGAGTAAGCGTGGGGGAGGGAGTCAGGTGACGTGAGCATGGGGTGTAGAGGCTGGCGTCGGAGATGCTCTGTATTTAAGATAAGTTTGTAGTTGTACACTCATTTTGTTTATCCAACTCAAGCCATAGGCTTTCATATGGCTTACCTGTATGTTCACCCAGGCTCTGACATGGTCAAGGTGCTGTGGGATGAGTGATGAAGTAAGAAATGAGGATTGTAGTGTAATGACGGCCTGACGCTGACGGAAGCCTAGTGTTATGGTGGCTGAACCCCCAGCCAGCTGTGTGTACCCTCATTTGGGCGTTTAGAATTAAGGTTTTTCTGTTATGTTATGTTATGGTGATTAAATAGATATATTTTCCTAATTGGGATTTTTGCCTAGCCCTCTGTTAACCAGCCCATTGAAGTAACACATACTGGTTTAGCGCTTTTTGTTTTGACTGGGATAGCCCTGGGTGGCCGGTTTGGGCTTGAGATGTGTGTAACTTTTACCTTTGCCCTTAGACCAGGCTCAAGCCCCCAGCTATCCCACATTTCTGCATAACATGGGGGCCTGTATATGGGAGAATTATCAAATTTTTGTGGTAATTCAAGTTTGCAACCTGGAAAGTCAATAATCATTCTTTACTGGGTTGGTCAGAGGAAGCATTCACTATAACACTCACACTAAAATAATAATTTACCTTTGTTTGCAATATTGCTGGTTTTTAGGGTGTTATTATTAACTAATACCCTGTGAATAATTTACTTTTGTTTGCAATATTGCTGGTTTTTAGGGTGTTATTATTAACTAATACCCTGTGAATAATTTACTTTTGTGTGTAATATTGCTGGTTTTTAGGGTGTTATTATTAATTAATACCCTGTGAATAATTTACCTTTCTGTATAATATTGCTGGTTTTAGGGTGTTATTATTAATTAATACTCTATAAATCATTTACCTTTCTGTGCCATATTGTTGATTTTTAGGGTGTTATTAATACTTGATATTTTGTGCATAATTTACCCTTGCAGGTACAATCTTGCTGATTTTTAGGGGGTTATGCTCACCTAAATTTCTGGAAATAATTTACCTTTGCAAGTGCAGTAGCTCTTATTTTTATTTCTGCCAGGGTTTTCTTTTTGTGCGCAATTCTGTTTAATTTGGGGGAATCAAATGACAACTCCTTGTGAATATACTACTTCAGTATGTGTACCTTGCTGTGTGCTTTATTATTTTATATCAGTAAGTTCTGTGGCTGGTAGTAAGATTTGGTGCTATTATTTCCCAAAATGGCTGACACTGGTGAAAATTCTGAGGATGACATGCATTTGGAAGGTGACATTGAATCACATCCCCATGATAGGGACCTGGATAAGGAAGTAGTAATTTTACAAATGAAATTAACCCTAGTTGCAGAAGAAAAGGAACGGTTAAGGATTGAGCGCACAAAGATCCAGGAACAGAGAGCCTTAGAGGAGCTTAGGGCTCAAGAAAGAGCTAAAGAGAGGCAGCTTGCTTCTCACCCAGACACAGACACAAGGGCAGATGTTTTTCATTTGGATAAAGCCAACAAATTTGTGCCCAAATTCCTAGAGAAAGACCCAGACCAGTTTTTTCTGTTATTTGAAAGTACGGCCAAATCCCAAGTTTGGCCGGAAAAGGAATGGGCGACATTAGCAAGAACCCAATTAGTTGGTAAAGGGTTACAGGCTATTAGTTCTTTAGAAGGATCTGCCTTTTCTGATTATCATAAGCTAAAAGAGGTAGTTTTACTGGCTTATCAAATGTTGCCGGAAAGGTACCGGCAGAAATTCAGAGGACTAAAGTTTCAGTCAGGGCAGTCTTTGGTGGAATATGGTAAGAAGATGTCACTTCTAAATAGGTGGTGTCGCTCAAAGGGGGTGGTAGGCAATTATGAAGGTGTAATTACCTTAATTTTGTTAGAGGATCTTTTGGGAAATGTTCCTTCTGACCTTAAGGCATATCTTGAGGAGAAGGATCTTGATGATTTTAATAATGCTTTAGAGCTGGGTGACAGATTTTTAGCTAACCAAAAATTTGGTAGTAGTTACCACACCCCACATACTAATAATGGTAAGTTTTCTCCACCCACCAATAGGAATAAGAAATTTCAGAAGTTTAAGCCACCCATTTATCAGCCTAATAACCACAAGAGTTTTAATAACCCTAATTTTCCAGTACCCACTCGAGGAGGTTTTAAGTCAGCTGTCACAGGTCCAGGACTACAAGGAACAGGTGGGACGAGCCCAGTTCCCCAGAACCAAGGGATCCAACCTAGGTCAAATGGGCAGGGGGCCTTTAAACCTTATCACTGTACATATTGCAATAAACAGGGCCACCTGCAGCCATATTGTCGAAAGATGCTTAGGGACCAGGCTGCGGCAGATGCTTCTCCAGTAAATACACCGATTACACATGATGTGGCTTGCATTGCAGTCTTGCCCCAAGGTATCCAAAGAAGACCAGCTGTCTTTGACCCTCGGATGAAGGTCTATTCAAGTAAGTCTACTGTGGCCTTACACCAAAATGAAGGTAGGGTCACGGGTGTTATGTCTTTGAGGGACACTTGTAGCACATACACCTTGCTTCGCAGGGGTGTATTGCCAGTGTCGGATGACACCTACACCGGATTGGACATTTTTCTTAAAGGGATAACTGGAGTCCCTGTCAGGACTCCAGTGCACAGGTTATGGATAGAGTCTGAGTACCAGTCTGGGTACCTACCTGTAGGTATTGCAGAAGATGTACCTTTTGCAGGAGTTGACCTTCTACTAGGCAACAACGTTGTGGGACTCCTCAAAAGTGAGGAATGTTTGGTTTTGCAGAACCCTGCATAACATGGACACTCTCTGCTTCCTGTCTGTGAGCCATGATTCGATCCACGAGAGCGCCCTTCCCCCAATTCCATGAGCTGCTACTTTCTTCAACAGTCTTTGGTGCGGAACTCTATCAAATGCCTTACTAAAATCTAAGTAAATAATATCAAATTCTTTATCGTGGTCAACAGCCTCAAAAGCTTTACTGAAGAAAGTTAATAAATTAGTTAGACAAGACCGGCCTCTTGTGAATCCATGCTGAGTATCATTAATCAAGCTATGCTTATCGAGATGGCTTCTTATAATCTGAGTTATAATTGACTCTAGTAATTTGCCTACAATTGAGGTCAGGCTTATTGGGCGGTAATTTGACGGTAACGACTTGTCCCCTGTTTTAAAAATAGGAATTACATTAGCCATCTTCCACATATCAGACACTACACCTGTTTGAAGAGATAAATTAAAAATATTAGTTAATGGTTCACAGACTTCCATTTTGCATTCCTTAAGAACCCTTGAAAAAACCTCATCAGGACCCGGTGACTTATTTTGCTTCAGTCGGTCTATCTGCTTCACAACCATTTCACTAGTGACTGTGATGTTACATAATTTATCTTCTGGCCCACTATAAAAATTAATTACCGGAATATTATTAGTGTCTTCCTGTGTAAAAACCGAGAGAAAATAATTATTTAAAATCGAGCACATTTCATTCTCTTTGTCAGTAAGATGCCCATAGTTATTTTTAAGGGGACCTATCTTATCTCTGACTTTTGTTCTATATACCTGGAAAAAACTTTTTGGGTTAGTTTTAGAATCCCTAGCAACTTTAATTTCATAGTCCCTTTTAGCTTTTCTTATCCCCTTTTTAATGTCCCTCTTAATGTCAATATACTGATTCATAAGATGACCCTCACCTCTTTTGATACGCCTATAAATTCCTTTCTTATGCCCTAGTAGATATTTGAGCCTATTATTCATCCATTTTGGGTCATTTCTATTTGATCTAATTTCTTTATATGGGATAAACCTTCTTTGAGCAGCATGTATAGTGTTCAGAAAACTGTCATATTGATAGCTCTCTTCGTTACACCAGTCAACAGATGATAAGTGTTCTCTAAGCCCATCGTAATCTGCTAAGCGAAAATCTGGGACTGTTACTGAGTTATCCCTACTATCATACTTCCATTCAATGCTAAATGTAATTGATTTGTGGTCACTAGCACGCAGTTCCTCTGAAACTTCTAAATTATTAACAAGGGATTCGTTGTTTGCCAGAACTAAGTCAAGCAGGTTATTACCCCTTGTAGGTTCTGTCACAAACTGCTTCAAAAAACAATCCTGAACTACTTCTAAGAAGTCGTATGATTCTAAATTCCCAGTCAAGAAATTCCAATCAATATGACTAAAGTTAAAGTCTCCTAGAATTACTATATTATCGTGCCTTGTGGCCCTAACAATTTCCTCCCATAGTAGTCTCCCCTGGTCCCTATCTAAATTTGGGGGACGGTATATCACACCTAAAATTAATTTTTCATGCCCCTCTGAAAATTCTATCCAAACAGACTCTGTATGTGTTACTTCAGACTTAATACCCGTTTTTATGCAACAGTTCAAGCGATCTCGGACATACAATGCCACCCCACCCCCCTTTCCGACACTTCTATCTACTTGGAACAATTTAAAACCCTGGATGTGACATTCTGCAGGCATGTCCCGACTTTTTGAATTAAACCACGTCTCAGTAATGGCAAATACATCTATGTTACCTGCACTAGCAACTAGTCTCAACTCGTCCATCTTATTCCTAGCACTGCGACTATTTGTGTAATAAATATTTAAAGACCCTCCTCTCTCTTTACCCTTCCTGCTCCTTTCTGTTATTCCACTAAACCTATTACTGTCCTTGTCAATTAGTGCCACTGGCTTTCCAATATCCACCTCATTTTGCCTATTACTAGTTCTCCTAGTACTCATATTACTACCCTGCGACTTCACAGTTTTCCCGCAAAAACCCATACCACTAACTATTCCTAGTTTAAAGACCTAACAGCTCCCTCCACTGCGTTGGCCAGTGCTCCCACCCCACACCTAGATAAGTGAACCCCGTCCCTGGCATACATGTCATTTCTGCCATAGAAGAGGTCCCAGTTGTCAATGAATGTTACCGCATTTTCCTTACAGTATTTGTCCAGCCAGCAATTGACACCAATTGCTCTTGACAACCATTCATTTCCAACTCCTCTCCTTGGCAAAATGCCACATATGACAGGTTTCCCACCCTTCCTCCTAATTATCTCTATTGCTGACCTATACCTGCTAATCAGGTCCTCACTCCTACGTCTGCCAACATCGTTGCCTCCAGCAATGAGACAGATAATAGGATTGCTCCCATTACCTCTCATGATGTCATCCAGACGGCTAACAATATCCTTCATCCCAGCCCCAGGAAAACACACTCTCTGCCTCCTACTCCTATCCTTCAAGCAGAATGCCCTATCCATGAACCTAATCTGGCTATCCCCAACAACAACAATGTTTTTACCTTCCTTGGCGTCGTCCGTCGTGATGCTCCGAGTAGTCGACTCACACTCGCCAGGTAGCATTACACCACTTCCAGGTAGTGGTGTACAGTCCACATACCATCACCACTTGAAATAGTACAGTCCACTTACCATCACCACTTGAAATAGTACAGTCCACTTACCATCACCACTTGAAATAGTACAGTCCACTTACCATCACCACTTGACATAGTACAGTCCACTTACACCACTAAGATTAGAAAAGTGATAATATATTCTGATATGCAATAACATCACATTAAACAGGTTAAATCACAATATACAAAACATCCACTGCGAAAAGTCACCTGTGAAATCACAAATTTTCCTTACATACAGAGTATCTCACAATCCAACTTTTATACCACTGCCACACGTACACAACCACTACTAATATACAACCTCTATACCACTGCCACACGTACACAACCACTACTAATATACAACCTCTATACCACTGCCACACGTACACAACCACTACTAATATACAACCTCTATACCACTGCCACACGTACACAACCACTACTAATATACAACCTCTATACCACTGCCACACGTACACAACCACTAACAAGTACACAACCACTAACACGTACACAACCACTACTAATATACAACCTCTATACCACTGACACACGTACACAACCACTACTAATATACAACCTCTATAAGACTGACACACATACACAACCACTACTAATATACAACCTCTATACCACTGCCACACGTACACAACCACTACTAATATACAACCTCTGTACCACTGACACACGTACAAAACCACTACTAATATACAACCTCTGTACTACTGACACACGTACACAACCACTACTAATATACAACCTCTATACCACTGCCACACGTACACAACCACTACTAATATACACACAGATGTGTACACATTCTCGTACGTAAGTCTATAATTTCTTACACAACTGTTAGAGTGAAATTATATTGCAAAGACAAAGTAAAGAAAATAGTGAAAATCTTAAGAATAATTTTTATGGAATCCTGGATAAACCAAATGTAGAATATTGTTATAAAGTATTGTTAAGATGTTAATAATGTGATGATTTAAATAAGTGACAAGTGAGAGACACTTGTATTGGATGAAAGAGAGACACTTGTATTGGATGAAAGAGAGACACTTGTATTGGATGAGAGACACTTGTATTGGATGAGAGACACTTGTATTGGATGAGAGACACTTGTATTGGATGAGAGACACTTGTATTGGATGAGAGACACTTGTATTGGATGAGAGACACTTGTATTGGATGAGAGACACTTGTATTGGATGAGAGACACTTGTATTGGATGAGAGACACTTGTATTGGATGAGAGACACTTGTATTGGATGAGAGACACTTGTATTGAGAGACACTTGATTGATGAGACACTTGTATTGGATGAGAGACACTTGTATTGGATCATAGACACTTATATTGGATGAGAGACACTTGTATTGGATGAGAGACACTTGTATTGCCGTACTGGATGAGAGACACTTGTATTGGATGAGAGACACTTGTATTGGATGAGAGACACTTGTATTGGATGAGAGACACTTGTATTGGATGAGAGACACTTGTATTGGATGAGAGACACTTGTATTGGATGAGAGACACTTGTATTGGGTGAGAGACACTTGTATTGGATGAGAGACACTTGTATTGGATGAGAGACACTTGTATTGGATGAGAGACACTTGTATTTGATGAGAGACACTTGTATTGGATGAGAGACACTTGTATTGGATGAGAGACACTTGTATTGGATGAGAGACACTTGTATTGGATGAGAGACACTTGTATTGGATGAGAGACACTTGTATTGGATGAGAGACACTTGTATTGGATGAGAGACACTTGTATTGGATGAAAGAGAAACACTTGTATTGGATGAGAGACACTTGTATTGGATGAGAGACACTTGTATTGGATGAGAGACACTTGTATTGGATGAGAGACACTTGTATTGGATGAGAGACACTTGTATTGGATGAGAGACACTTGTATTGGATGAGAGACACTTGTATTGGATGAGAGACACTTGTATTGGATGAGAGACACTTGTATTGGATGAGAGACACTTGTATTGGATGAGAGACACTTGTATTGGATGAGAGACACTTGTATTGGATGAGAGACACTTGTATTGGATGAGAGACACTTGTATTGGATGAGAGACACTTGTATTGGATGAGAGACACTTGTATTGGATGAGAGACACTTGTATTGGATGAGAGACACTTGTATTGGATGAGAGACACTTGTATTGGATGAGAGACACTTGTATTGGATGAGAGACACTTGTATTGGATGAGAGACACTTGTATTGGATGAGAGACACTTGTATTGGATGAGAGACACTTGTATTGGATGAGAGACACTTGTATTGGATGAGAGACACTTGTATTGGATGAGAGACACTTGTATTGGATGAGAGACACTTGTATTGGATGAGAGACACTTGTATTGGATGAGAGACACTTGTATTGGATGAGAGACACTTGTATTGGATGAGAGACACTTGTATTGGATGAGAGACACTTGTATTGGATGAGAGACACTTGTATTGGATGAGAGACACTTGTATTGGATGAGAGACACTTGTATTGGATGAGAGACACTTGTATTGGATGAGAGACACTTGTATTGGATGAGAGACACTTGTATTGGATGAGAGACACTTGTATTGGATGAGAGACACTTGTATTGGATGAGAGACACTTGTATTGGATGAGAGACACTTGTATTGGATGAGATGATTGGATGAGACACTTGTATTGGATGAGAGACACTTGTATTGGATGAGAGACACTTGTATTGGATGAGAGACACTTGTATTGGATGAGAGACACTTGTATTGGATGAGAGACACTTGTATTGGATGAGAGACACTTGTATTGGATGAGAGACACTTGTATTGGATGGGAGACACTTGTATTGATGGGAGACACTTGTATTGATGAGAGACACTTGTATTGGATGAGAGACACTTGTATTGGATGAGAGACACTTGTATTGGATGAAAGATACTTGTATTGGATGAGACACTTGTATTGGATGAGAGACACTTGTATTGGATGAGAGACACTTGTATTGGATGAGAGACACTTGTATTGGATGAAAGAGAGACACTTGTATTGGATGAGAGACACTTGTATTGGATGAAAGAGAGACACTTGTATTGGATGAGAGACACTTGTATTGGATGAGAGACACTTGTATTGGATGAGAGACACTTGTATTGGATGAGAGACACTTGTATTGGATGAGAGACACTTGTATTGGATGAGAGACACTTGTATTGGATGAGAGACACTTGTATTGGATGAGAGACACTTGTATTGGATGAGAGACACTTGTATTGGATGAGAGACACTTGGATGAGAGACACTTGTATTGGATGAGAGACACTTGTATTGGATGAGAGACACTTGTATTGGATGAGAGACACTTGTATTGGATGAGAGACACTTGTATTGGATGAGAGACACTTGTATTGGATGAGAGACACTTGTATTGGATGAGAGACACTTGTATTGGATGAGAGACACTTGTATTGGATGAGAGACACTTGTATTGGATGAGAGACACTTGTATTGGATGAGAGACACTTGTATTGGATGAGAGACACTTGTATTGGATGAGAGACACTTGTATTGGATGAGAGACACTTGTATTGGATGAGAGACACTTGTATTGGATGAGAGACACTTGTATTGGATGAGAGACACTTGTATTGGATGAGAGACACTTGTATTGGATGAGAGACACTTGTATTGGATGAGAGACACTTGTATTGGATGAGAGACACTTGTATTGGATGAGAGACACTTGTATTGGATGAGAGACACTTGTATTGGATGAGAGACACTTGTATTGGATGAGAGACACTTGTATTGGATGAGAGACACTTGTATTGGATGAGAGACACTTGTATTGGATGAGAGACACTTGTATTGGATGAGAGACACTTGTATTGGATGAGAGACACTTGTATTGGATGAGAGACACTTGTATTGGATGAGAGACACTTGTATTGGATGAGAGACACTTGTATTGGATGAAAGACACTTGTATTGGATGAAAGACACTTGTATTGGATGAGAGACACTTGTATTGAATGAAAAGTAAAGAGTTACGAGAAAAAATATTTAACACTTAGTCATTCTCGCATTTTGCTTTTCTCGTCTTCATTTCTACGATCTGTTAGTGTTCTGGTGTAACAACATGTTAGTGTTCTGGTGTAACAACATGTTAGTGTTGTGGTGTAACAACATGTTAGTGTTCTGGTGTAACAACATGTTAGTGTTCTGGTGTAACAACATGTTAGTGTTGTGGTGTAACAACATGTTAGTGTTCTGGTGTAACAACATGTTAGTGTTGTGGTGTAACAACATGTTAGTGTTCTGGTAACAACATGTTAGTGTTCTGGTGTAACAACATGTTAGTGTTCTGGTGTAACAACATGTTAGTGTTCTGGTGTAACAACATGTTAGTGTTCTGGTGTAACAACATGTTAGTGTTCTGGTGTAACAACATGTTAGTGTTCTGGTGTAACAACATGTTAGTGTTCTGGTGTAACAACATGTTAGTGTTAACTGGTGTAACAACATGTTAGTGTTGTGGTGTAACTGTTAGTGTAACAACATGTTAGTGTTCTGGTGTAACAACATGTTAGTGTTGTGGTGTAACAACATGTTAGTGTTGTGGTGTAACAACATGTTAGTGTTCTGGTGTAACAACATGTTAGTGTTCTGGTGTAACAACATGTTAGTGTTCTGGTGTAACAACATGTTAGTGTTCTGGTGTAACAACATGTGTAACAACATGTTAGTGTTCTGGTGTAACAACATGTTAGTGTTCTGGTGTAACAACATGTTAGTGTTCTGGTGTAACAACATGTTAGTGTTCTGGTGTAACAACATGTTAGTGTTCTGGTGTAACAACATGTTAGTGTTGTGGTGTAACAACATGTTAGTGTTCTGGTGTAACAACATGTTAGTGTTCTGGTGTAACAACATGTTAGTGTTCTGGTGTAACAACATGTTAGTGTTCTGGTGTAACATATTACTGTATTGGTTTAGTATATTAGTGCACTGTCTGAGTATATTACTGTAATGTTTTTGTATGATTCTGTAGTGTTGTTGCGTGTTGGATTACCATTGGTTTATGTTAATGTGTTGTTGTTCTGTGTTTCTGCGTTGTTTTTTTGTAGTTTATTGTACTCTTTTTATTAGGTACTGTATTGTTCTGGCTTTTTACTTTACTCTTCTTGCATGTTACTATTCTTGTATGTTGTTATAGTGTTGCTCTATGTTGCTGCACTTTTCTGCCACATCTTCCTTAACTAAGTCTCCCAAACTGACATTTATATCTCCGAAAACAATTATGTTGACTCAGAATTCACAAAATATTCACTGAATACTTCTCAGTATCATAGTCTTCTCTCATCAACACTTATCTCCACTATATGAATTAATACAAATATTGCTATAAATAATACCCGCAAAAAATAACAAACCTCTGGGGATAAAGTTGACCATCATGGTAGTCGCCATCTATTGGCAAAAAAAATCAACAGACGATTATGCAATTTGACAAATTCTCCTCTTTGTTTATGTCTGGTATACTGCTGTTTTATTCACTTATATGTTGGTGTACTGTTCATATGGAACCTTAGCAACAACAACTGTCTTTTACAACAATTTATTTCTTTTTATGTTAAATTTTTGCTAAGCTCTTTTTCCTTAGCTTATAGTATTTATTGTTTTTAATTAGCATTTCGTAATTATCTATATTATATTAATTACATTTATGGTGCTACATTATCTGGCTATCGTAATTAATGTTAAAGTTGACAGTAGTTGTTGTACTTACAAACTTCCTCCTGAACCTCATCATGATACTCCACAAAGATTCTCTTTGTAAAGAAATATTTCATGGATTCATTTTTTTCAACCATTTCCTCTAGAACTTAATGCTTTAGAGTTCGTACAATTAATAAGAAGCTAAGAATGGAGGAAAACTGCACGAGGCCTACTGGCCCTTACCAGGCAGGACCATCTCAAAACCAATCATTCCCACCTTCTTATTTCTCCAACCTATTTCCAAAGCTAACAAGCCTTTTACACTCCTTTATTTATCTAACTTATTTTGAAATTTCTCGACGGTTTTAGCCTCTATGATCTTACTTGGTAGATTATTACACTCATCGACTACTCTGAAAACTTGTACACTCCTACGTACTTTCTAAATTTCAATTTATTAAATTTATAATCGTTATTTTGAGTTCTTTCCAGATTCAGTTTCCCTGGTACTTTATTTTGCCTTTGTTTATGTCTGTCTTCTACGTATATACCTAAATGTTAATATCCTCTTATTTTGCATCTCTGGAGTGAAGGTTCAAGACTCTCAGTTTGTCCTCGTATGAAAGATGCCTTATATTATGGATTAATTATGATTTCATTCTCTGAATGTTGTCCAATGCATTCATATTCATTCTCTAGTATGGTGACCAAAACTGAGCTGGTGAGTGTTGATAAGTGAGTGTTGGTTCAAAGGACCGACAAGCATCTGATAAATTAGACACATGTGCAACACTTGTGTATCTTTATTGTGGAAACGTTCCGCCACGCAGTGGCTTCATCAGTCCAATACAAAGAAGAATATTGAAGATCAGAGAGAGTTTAAGGTAATCAGTTCTTCAGTCTGGAGTCAATGTAGTAAGTCCATCATTCGTGAAAAGAATATAGAATATGCACGAAGAAGAGACTTGCAGACATATAGTAGCATGTAAGTTGTTTCTTCGCTCATATTCTGTATTCTTTTCAAAACTGATGGACTGATTACATCGAGTCCAGGCTGAGGGACTGATTACCTAAAACTCCTACTAATTTTCACCATTCTTCTTTGTAATGGACTGATGACGCCACTGTGTGGCGAAATATTTTCACAGTATGGATACCGAAGTGTTGCACATGTGTCTAATTTATCATACTCTATGTGAGATCTTACTGGTGATGTATGGAGCTGTAAACTAACTTTTGAACTCCTGTTACTTAAACTTTTTGCTATTAAAACCAAGTAATCTGATAAATTTATTGCACACAATTAGGCACTGTTATCTTGGCTTCAGATTTCTACTGACCATAACTCCCATAATGGAAGTTTATCAGAGACCTTAACAAAAAGACGTGTTGTCCAGCCTTCAGAATTGTCTGCTAAAATTCTTTTTGTCCCAAGATCAGATCTCCTGAACTGAGAGACTATTTTTTTTCTCAAAGAGCTTTTGTTAAGTGTTTGTGATGGTCATTGTTGTTTATGTTAGCAAAGAAATGGTGAACGAAAAGAAGCTGTGGAAGAATTACTAAGCGAGAAAGTCTTATTAAATTATTTATTAATTATTTAGGGTAAATCATTATCTTTCTAACGAGTATTCACAAGAGTTTCGTTTTAGTTTTATGCACAACTTTACATCTTACTTCGAAGGTCTTTTGATTACTGTAAACAGGTATATTTACATAGGGAACAATATTATGCTTACGAATCAGTTGATAATGTCACCATAGTGACTCCAACCCAACTGGAAAGTAATCCTTAATATTGGAAGAATACTTTTGAAACTTCTAAACCCACTGAACCCACAGTGACGTCACTGCTGTTGGAAGACTAAAACTACCGTCGCTACTAAATTGATAGTGACATCAGCTATATTTGGGAAAACATTAAAACTATCGTAACTACTGATACATTACACAGAAATTTCGTCTGTATAATTATATCTTGCTTTCATTACATCTTTTCTCTTGTAAACAGACAAGAATAACTAAAACAATTAAATGATTTGTTGTGAAGGACATACCTTATTGTGAGTAGTACAAAGTCGTCGTAATCGAGACACTGGCGGATTCCAGGATAATGAGTTTGGAAAGAATGTGATAATGGGGGGACAGCATAACCTCAGGGCTGTCAGGGTACAAGTTTAATGTATTTAATCATCCCCCAAGGGGATAGACTTATTCCTGTGTATTACTAAGTAGAAAAAGGGAGATATGATCACTTCTGACTCCCCCAAACTCTGCATCCCCCTCCCGGATAAATGCTTGGAAATGACTGTGATAGATGGGAGGGCAGTACATGGATTCAGATGTCTGGGCACGACTTAATATCTCCGAGGGAGTGAACCCCCCTCCCCCGGTCTTCTGCTCACTGACGCAACTGCTACTACTTCCCAACACTGCTGGGTTCAAAGAATGTGGTAATGGAAGACAGCTTAGTCTCTCGAGTTGTAAGACGAGTTAATAATTGGGTGGGGTCTCCGAGGGAATGTTGCTCGTCCGCCCGTGCCTCGGCAAAAAGGTTCTTCCGGTACGGCGGTATATTATCTGCCTCCCGCTCGCATCGTTTATTCTCGCGGCTGCTAGATCTTTCCAGGTGGGGGAGGCTTAAAGCAGTGAGAAGGTCGTCTAGGGAAGTCCTTTGTGCTGACAGAGCGAGAGTGAAAGAGCTTTTTTGGGTACATTGTCATATATTTTCCTCTTGCCCACTCTCAGGTGGGGAGAGGCTTAAGTGGTGTGATATTGTTTATATATATATATATAGGATGTAAATAACTTTTGAAGTTAATGAGAACAAGATGAGTTAGGTGAGAGCAGTGTTAGCGTAGATAGCAGCAGAGGGACATAACAGCAGGGTGAGGGTGATGACTGAAAGGTGAAAGAGATGACAGAAGGGTGAGAGAGATGGCAGCAGGGTGGCAGAGATGACACAAGCGTGAGAGAGATGACAGCAGGGTTGCAGAGATGACACAACGGTGCGAGAGATGACAGCAGGGTGGCAGAGATGACACAACGGTGCGAGAGATGACAGCAGGGTTGCAGAGATGACACAACGGTGCGAGAGATGACAGCAGGGTGGCAGAGATGACACAAGGGTGAGAGAGATGACAGAAGGACAAGTATCAGCTTTCACATGTTGCACTATCTTTAATATAACACTGCTAGTATTAGCTATCTCATGCTGCTCATTTATCAACACTATACAACAAGAATTCCCTAGGAAGAGACTTGTCCACATAGTGAGAGTGATCAACTGGGTCCTCACGTTTCCCAGATCAAACTCAAAATGTCTAGGAAGCCTCTTCCTTTTATCTCATCGTCACAAAGACAAAAGCGCCAGTCTTAAATTCATATTTTTCTTCTTGAGAATCAGTAAACTTTTTATATTTTCTGCTACACTTATTCAGTCACAATAAAACCGAGATAATATGACATTAATGTAGTATATAGTGAATATTTTTTTTGGACTGTGTGTGTGTGTGTGTGCGTGTACGTTTGTGTGTGTATTTATGTGTATGTGTGATTGTATGTGTGTGTATGTTAGTATTTAGGTTGTGTGTGTGTGTGTGTGTGTGTGTACGTTTGTGTGTGTATTTATGTGTATGTGTTTGTATGTGATTGTATGTTTGTGTATGTTAGTATTTATGTGTGTGTGTGTGTGTGTACGTTTGTGTATTTATGTGTATGTGCTTGTATGTGTGATTGTATGTGTGAGTATGTTAGTATTTAGGTGTGTGTGTGTGTGCATATGTGTGTATTTGTGTATGTGTGTATATGTGTGATTGCGTTTCTGTGCGTACTCACCTAGTTGTGGTTGCAGGGGTCGAGTCACAGCTGATTGTCCCGCCTCTTCACTGGTCGCTACTAGGGCACTCCCTGCTCCATGAGTTCTATCATACCTATTCTTAAAGCTATGTATGGCCTGACCTAAACAGTGTACAGGGCTCTGAACGATTCCTTATTAAGATGTCGGAATGCTATTCCTAGGTTTGTTAGGCGCCCATATGCTGCAGCAGTTACATGGTTGAAGTGCACTTCAGGAGATGTGCTCGGTGTTATACTCACCCCAAGATCCTTTACCTTGAGTGAAGTTTGTAGTCTCTGGCCCCCCTAGACTGTGTGTGTGTGTGTGTGTGTGTGTGTGTGTGTGTGTGTGTGTGTGTGTGTGTGTGTGTGTGTGTGTGTGTGTGTTTACTCACCTAATTGTGGTTCCAGGGGTTGTCATAGCTCCTGGCCCCACCTCTTCACTGGTCGCTACTAGGTCCGCTCTCTCCATGACCTTTATCATACCTTTTTCTTAAGCTATGTATTTCTCCTGTCTCCACTACATCACTCACCAGAAAATTCCACTTCCTGACAACTCTATGCCTGAAGAAGTATTTCCTAACATCCCTGTGACTCGTCTGAGTTTTCAGTTTCCAGCTGTGACCCCTTGTTGCTGTGTCACTTCTCTGAAACATTCTGTCCCTATCCACCTTGTCATTTCCTTTCAGCAGTGTGTGGGTTAAAGCAGCAGAGAAAGGGAGATGAGATCTAGGTGAAGATGACAGCATGTGGGTGACAAATAGCAGAGTGGGTGAGATAGCAGTAGGTTCTACATGACAGCATATGACAGCAGGGATGACAGATGAATGAGGAAGATGACAGCAGGGTGTAGATGACAGCATGTAGTAATGAGACAGCAGGATGAGGAAGATTACGACAGAGTGAGAGATATGACAGCAGGGATCTGAATAACAGTGACAGTAAAATAATTTGAGGTAATCCAACACCAAATTATTATTATCTTAATCTTTGATGGCTCACTTTCTGTTAATCATGAAAGATGTAATTATGTGTTGAACAACTGTCTCTGATGTGTCGATGTTAGTTAAGTTTCTTATGAGGATGTCGACGTTAGTAATGTTCTTACTGTCAATCTCTACCAATCTACTGTCAACCGCTGTTACCCTTCTTATTGCCATCCACTATCAGTCACCTTACTGTCAACCACCATCAATCACCTTACTGTCAACCACCATCAATCACCTTACTGTCAACCACCATCAATCATCAACCACCATCAATCACTTACTGTCAACCACCATCAATCACCTTACTGTCAACCACCATCAATCACCTTACTGTCAACCACCATCAATCACCTTACTGTCAACCACCATCAATCACCTTACTGTCAACCACCATCAATCACCTTACTGTCAACCACCATCAATCACCTTACTGTCAACCACCATCAATCACCTTACTGTCAACCACCATCAATCACCTTACTGTCAACCACCATCAATCACCTTACTGTCAACCACCATCAATCACCTTACTGTCAACCACCATCAATCACCTTACTGTCAACCACCATCAATCACCTTACTGTCAACCACCATCAATCACCTTACTGTCAACCACCATCAATCACCTTACTGTCAACTTCAGTCTTTACTGTCTTTACCTGATGAATTACACTGCTATTATCAACAATATACCATATGACAATTTATTTAAAAATTGTAATCGTAACTACAGAGATAATAATAATAATAATAATAATAATAATAATATTCTTACTGAAGAATAAAAATGCAGAATACTGTGACTGGAAGAATCCACAAACATCCCTGACATAGAAACTTATGAGGATGTTTGGGTGCGACTCCGACCATTAACTAGTAACACTAACACACCAAGGTAAGAGAACCAGTATTTATAGGAGAGGAAGGTAGGGAAGGGAGAGAGAGGGAGAAAAATAAAAGTTGTGAAGATTGTAATAGGAGAGATAGTGAAGGAAGAAGTAGTCGTAGTAGTAGTAGTAATAGTAGAAGAGTTAGTGTATAGCGGGAGAATAATACCGAAACAGTGATAATAGTATCATTATATATATATATATATATATATATATATATATATATATATATATATATATATATATATATATATATATATATATATATATATATATACAACTATTGCCTTAATTACAAATAAAAATATTACTTGAGAAACGAAAACATTACAAAAGGAAGACATATCTTATTTACGTGAGTTTGATCCAGGTAGTGTGAGCACCACGACGGTGGCTCTCACAGTGTAGTGTGAGCACCACGACGGTGACTCTCACAGTGTAGTGTGAGCACCACGACTGTGACTCTCAGTGTAGTGTGAACACCACGACGGTGACTCTCACAGTGTAGTGTGAACACCACGACGGTGACTCTCACAGTGTAATGTGAGCACCACGACGGTGGCTCTCACAGTGTAGTGTGAGCACCACGACGGTGACTCTCAGTGTAGTGTGAGCACCACGACGGTGACTCTCAGTGTAGTGTGAACACCACGACTGTGAACCTCACAGTGTAGTGTGAACACTACGACGGTGAACCTCACAGTGTAGTGTGAACACCACGACGGTGAATCTGTGTAGTGTGAACACCACGACGGTGAATCTGTGTAGTGTGAACACCACGACGGTGAATCTGTGTAGTGTGAACACCACGACGGTGAATATCACAGTTTAGTCATGTGTCTTCCTGTGGTGTTACGATTTTATTGATTAAATAAATTATCATATTGAATATTGTTGATAAGTGACCATCATTGTGATGTTGATATTTACAGTTTAATTCATCAGGTAACGACAGTGAAGAGGATGATTGACAATGAGGTGTTTGATGGAGATTGACAGTGAGGAGATTGATGGTGGGTGATACTAAGGTGATTGTTGGTGCTTGACACTAACGTGATTGATGATGGTTGTCAGTAAGGTGTTTGATGGTGGTTGACGGCATGGAGATTGTAGCTGACAGCAAAAAAAAACTGATAGTGGTTGACAGTTATGAGATTGATGGTGGCTGATTGTAGGGAGAGTTATACTGGTTGATAGTAAGATAACTGATAAAGGATGACGATAAGTAGATTGACTGTTCATGAAAGTGAGAAGATTGGTGACTGAAAGTAGATAGACAGAAATTGACAGTAAGAAGATTGTTGGTGCTTGACAGTAAGGAAATTGACGGTGGTTAAGAATAAGGAGAGTGATATGGGTTGAGAACAAAGGGATTGACTATGACAGCAAGAAAAATGTTGATGGTTGACAGTTGACAGGAAGGAGAGTGATGATGGTTGACAGTAAATTGAGATGGTTGACAGTAAGTAGAGTAATGGAGGCTGACAGTAAGTAGAGTAATGGAGGCTGACAGTAAGTAGAGTAATGGAGGCTGACAGTAAGTAGAGTAATGGAGGCTGACAGTAAGTAGAGTAATGGAGGCTGACAGTAAGTAGAGTAATGGAGGCTGACAGTAAGTAGAGTAATGGAGGCTGACAGTAAGTAGAGTAATGGAGGCTGACAGTAAGTAGAGTAATGGAGGCTGAGAGTAAGTAGAGTAATGGAGGCTGACAGTAAGTAGAGTAATGGAGGCTGACAGTAAGTAGAGTAATGGAGGCTGACAGTAAGTAGAGTAATGGAGGCTGACAGTAAGTAGAGTAATGGAGGGTGACAGTAAGTAGAGTAATGGAGGCTGACAGTAAGTAGAGTAATGGAGGGTGACAGTAAGTAGAGTAATGGAGGGTGACAGTAAGTAGAGTAATGGAGGGTGACAGTAAGTAGAGTAATGGAGGGTGACAGTAAGTAGAATATTGGAGGCTGACAGTAAGGAGCATTATCTTCCTCATACTGATAAAGGTTTAAGTTCCTTAAGAAATGTGAAGATATTGTTCATTGTATTGTGAAAGTGTTTAATGATAGGTGAAGGTGTAGATGACAGCATAGTAGCGTAGATGACAGCATGGTGGTATAGATGACAGCAGGGTGGCATACATGACAGCATAGTGGTAAATAACTGCAGAGTCGTGTAAATGACAGAAAGTTGCAGCATTACAGCATCCTCTCAATACTTATATTTCAGATTACATTTTCATCTGTAATTCACCTAACACCTTAATTATCTTATCTAACCCCACATTTGCTGTCATCTCCACCCATCTCCCATCTCCAATACCTTGTTGTCTTCTCCCTCACCTTGCTCTAATCTCCCTTACCCTTAGTAAAAGAGTAGTACAAGTAGTACTAGTACCAGTAGTAGTAGTAGTACTAGTACTGGGTAGCGGGAGAATATCAAAACACTAATAATAATAATATTGACAGTATAATTATCATATGATATATCAGATCATTATCTAGTTGTAGCTACAGTTAGAGTAAGAGGTAGATGGGAAAAGAGGAAAATGACAACAAGTAAGAGGGAGGTGAAAGTGTATAAACTAAGGGAGGAGGATGTTTGGATGAGGTATAAGAAACTATTGGCAGAAAGGTGGGCTGATGCAAGTATGAATAGTGTGGGGATGGGGGGCTGAAGAGGGTTGGAATAGTTTTAAAAATGCAGTATTAGAATGTGGGGCAGAAGTTTGTATGAAAGTATAGTAGTACCAACACTCTTATATGGGTGTGAAGCTTGGGTTGTGAATGTTGCAGCGAGGAGGCGGTTGGAGGCTGTGGAGATGTCCTGTCTAAGGGCAATGTGTGGTGTAAATATTATGCAGAAAATTCGGAGTGTGGAAATTAGGAGATGGTGTGGAGTTAATAAAAGTATTAGTCAGAGTGCTGAAGA
>NW_027200480.1:0-12500 GCF_038502225.1 Cherax quadricarinatus | reverse complement strand
AACTTACCTCTGGTTAAGTTGTGTGCCGTCATCTCTCATTCATTTTATCTTATAAATATTCAATATTCCAAATATTATGGCCACACTCTTCTGTAATTTCTTTCCAGCCATCTACCTCTCTCTCTCTCTCTCTCTCTCTCTCTCTCGAACGAACGAACGAACGAACGAACAAACGATCGAACGAACGAACGAACGAACGAACGAACAAACGAACGAACGATCGAACGAACGAACGAACGAAATACTACGCATTATCCCTTTTATGCTCCTTCATACGTAGATTAAAATGGCGCTTTGTTTTTTTCTATTGTTGACACTGATAAATGGCTCCTTGTGTTGAAAATGGAGTAAAATATCGACAAGTTGAAGATTAAGACACATGTGCAAAAGTTGGGCATCTTTATTATTGAAACGTGTCGTCTACACGGCAGGCTTCGGTAGTCAAATGCAGAGGCAGCAAGTACAGTAGTGAAATGATGATATGATCAGTCGGTCAACCTCGGAGACAAAGTATTTGAGGTGGTCAGTCTCTCAGTCTGGAAGTGACAGGATATTTTAACATCGTGGTGGTCCTGTGAGTCTGTGAGTCGTGGGTCTGTGAATAGATCCTGTGTCTGGGACCGGGTCGCCGGGTACCAATGGAGGTTAGGTAAGGATGGTCAGGAAACAGGACAAGTGTTTCCCGACGCGGGTCTCAGTCATATGATGACTCGCCTTTGGAGCTTTTTGTTATCTGATCGAGGCCTTCCCCTGGCTTGCCGATCCACCCCTTTAAAAATTATGGTCATTATAACCATTTAGTGGAGTTTGATCCACCGCCTCGACTCTAGTGGTATGTGTGAGGACGCGACAAGACCAGGTGAGGACACGACAAGACCAGGTGAGGACACGACAAGACCAAATGAGGACGTGACAAGACCAGGTGAGGACAAAACAAGACCAGGTGAGGACACGACAAGACCAGGTGAGGACACGACAAGACAAAATGAGGACGTGACAAGACCAGGTGAGGCCAAAACAAGACCAGGTGAGGACACGACAAGACCAGGTGAGGACACGACAAGACCAAATGAGGACGTGAGAAGACCAGGTGAGGACACAACAAGACCAGGTGAGGACACGACAAGACCAGGTGAGAACACGACAAGACCAGGTGAGGACACGACAAGACCAAATGAGGACGCGACAAGACCAGGTGAGGACACAACAAGACCAGGTGAGAACACGACAAGACCAAGTAAGAACACGACAAGACCAGGTAAGGAAACGACAAGACCAAGTGAGAACACGAAAAGACCAGGTGAGGACACGACAAGACCAAGTGAGGACACAAGACCAGGTGAAGACACGACAAGACCAAGTGAGGACACGACAAGACCAAGTGAGGACACGACAAGACCAGATGAGAACACGACAAGACCAGGTTAAGACACGACGAGACCAAGTGAGGACACGACAAGCAGGTGAGAACACGACAAGACCAGGTTAGGACACGACAAGACCAGGTAAGGACACGACAAGACCAAGTGAGGACGCGACAAGACCAGGTGAGGACACGACAAGACCAAGTGAGGACACGACAAGACCAGGTGAGGACACGGCAAGACCAGGTGAGGACCACGACAAGACCAGATGAGGACCACGACAAGACCAGGTGAGGACACGACAAGACAAAGTGAGGACACAACAAGACTAGGTGAGGACACGACAAGACCAAGTGAGGACACAAGACCAGGTGAGGACACGACAAGACCAGATGAGGACCACGACAAAACCAGGTGAGGACACGACAAGACCAGGTGAGGACACGACAAGACCAGGTAAAGACACAACAAGACCAGGTGAGGACACGACTAGACCAGGTGAGGACACGACAAGACCAGGTGAGAACACGACAAGACCAAGTGAGGACGCGACAAGACCAGGTGAGGATTCGACAAGACCAAGTGAGGACACGACAAGACCAGGTGAGGACACGACAAGACCAGTTGAGGACCACGACAAGACCAGGTGAGAACACAACTAGACCAGGTGAGGACACGACAAGTCCAAGTGAGGACACGACAAGACCAAGTGAGGACACAACAAGACCAGGTGAAGACACGACAAAACCAGGTGAGGACACGACAAGACCAAGTGAGGACACGACAAGACCAAGTGAGGACACGACAAGACCAGGTGAGGATACGACAAGACCAGGTGAGGACACGACAAGACCAGGTGAGGACACGAAAAGACCAGGTGAGGACCACGACAAGACCAGTTGAGGACGCAACAAGACCAGGTGAGGACACGACAAGACCAGGTGAGGACACGACAAGACTAGGTGGGGACACGACAAGACCAGGTGAAGATACGACAAGACCAGGTGAAGACACGACAAGACGAGGTGAGGACACGACAAGACCAGGTGAAGACACGACAAGACGAGGTGAGGACACGACAAGACCAGGTGAAGATACGACAAGACCAGGTGAAGACACGACAAGACGAGGTGAAGACACGACAAGACCAGGTGAAGACACGACAAGACCAGGTGAAGACACGACAAGACCAGGTGAAGACACGACAAGACCAGGTGTCTAAACGACTTGAACGAAACAGAAAAAGAGTTTATCGTAGGCAAGTGTCTCAGATGTGTGTGTATGTGTGAACTTACCTAGTTTTGATTGCAGGGGTAGATTCACAGCTCTTGGCCCCGCCTCTTCACTGTGTGTGTGTGTGTGTGGTTGCAGCTTCTAATTAGAGGAAAATCCTGACATAATAAGAGGGTACAGCTTCTCCGTAATTCTGAGGACATGACTTAGGGAGGAGAAAGTCCCGCTCTGAGGGACCTGCTGGATGTTGAGTGTGGTTGTGTGGTGGTGTGGTGGTGGTGTGGTGTGGTATGGTGGTGGTGGTGGTGTGGTGTTGTGGTGGTGGTGTGGTGGTGAGGTGGTGGTGTGGTGGTGTGGTGGTGTGGTGGTGGTGTGGTGGTGGTGTGGTGGTGTGGTGGTGTGGTGGTATGGTGGTGGTGGTGTGATGGTGGTGTGGTGGTATGGTGGTGGTGGTGGTATGGTGGTGGTGTGGTGGTGGTGTGGTGGTGTGGTGGTGTGGTGGTGTGGTGGTTGTGTGGTGGTGTGGAGGTGGTGGTGGTGTGGTAGTATGGAGGTATGGTGGTGGTGTGGTGGTGGTGTGGTGGTGTGGTGGTATGGTGGTGGTGTGGTGGTGTGGTGGTATGGTGGTGGTGTGGTGTGGTGGTTTGGTGGTGGTGGTGTGGTGGTGGTGTGGTGGTGGTGTGGTGGTGGTGTGGTGGTGTGGTGGTTGTAATGGTGGTGGTGTGGTGGTGTGGTGGTTGTAATGGTGGTGGTGTGGTGGTGTGGTGGTTGTAATGGTGGTGTAGTGGTGTGGTGGTGTGGTGGTGTGGTGGTGGTGTGGTGGTGGTGTGGTGGTGGTGTGGTGGTGGTGTGGTGGTGGTGTGGTGGTGGCGGTGGTGTGGTGGTGGTGGTGGTTGTGTGGTGGTGTGGTGGTGGTGTGGTGTTGGTGTGGTGTTGGTGTGGTGTTGGTGTGGCGGTGTGGTGGTGGTGATGTAGTGGTGGTGGTGGTGGTGGTGTGGCGGTGGTAACAAGGTGACACGGGGTAACAGGTGGTGTCAGGAAATCTGGTATGACCCCAGGCCGGTCACTCCAGCCATCACTTTCACCAAGGTCATTCATGACTGCTCCTGTCTGTCTGTCTGTCTGTCTGTCTGTCTGTCTGTCTGTCTATCTGTGTGTTTGCCTTCCTTCCTGCCTGCTTGCACTCCTGCTATATATATATATATATATATATATATATATATATATATATATATATATATATATATATATATATATACAGGGGGGTACCACATCTAGAACTGTCATGGGGACCCTCATCCTCAGAGAAAAGAATAAACTTGCTTCAGGGAAAACTCAAGGTTCTCCCTGAAGCTGTTTGAGAATTTTCTCCTACCACCCCCTATATTTCAAGTATGTTTTATTTAAAGACAAAATACATTGGCCAAACATTCACAAAAATACAACAGAAAGTAAAACAACATAGGTAACTCAGAGCTACATCTCGAATACTTCGTCCAGCTCCCCTGCGGTGGGCCGCGTGCCCAGAATGCTGCAGGCATTTCCTCTCTGGATCGCAACACTGAGTCTCTGAAAGAGGAAGCTGGTCGCCCTGTGGTCCTTGGTTTCTATGATGAGCTTTTCACCCAGCTCTTTGAGGAACTTTAGAGCACACTTGCCCCATGCTCCAAGGGTCTCCGACCCTATTGGAATGAAGTTATAGCAAGGGGGAAGGTCTTCATATTTTCGGATCTTCTGGGTCTCCCTGTGGCTGGCAGCTCCACCCCCTTCCACTACAGAGTATGGCAAGTAGGTGTCTGCCAATGTGGCAGCACAGGTGTAGTCCCAGGCAATCTGCTTTCCATCCTTCCAGGGTAGCATAGTGGCTCCATCAGGACGCTTTTGACTTCCATCAGACCTCTGTACTTGGGGTTCCCGTTGAGCTGGGCAACGGGCTGTGGCGAGGCTTCTCTTTATTATGTCATTGACCTCCTCATGTCTGGCATACTTCCCTTCTGCTGTGTGACACACGAGACCATGAAGTCCGAATTGATCAGCTGTCGCCCTGCCGCAAATACACCTATGTTCGGTGAGGATGGGGGCGGCTAGGCGAAGAGCAACACCAATCCGAATGGCCTGTGGGTCGAGACGGGTGCCCAGGGAGGAATTGGGAACAGCTAACAGGAAATCTCCTGAGTGTGGTGCCTTCACTGCCAGGAGACGAGCTTTGTTCTTTCCTGAAGCATTGGAGAGCATTGTGTTGGCGATTTTTTCCATGATCGGTTTGTCCCAGTGGGACTGTTTGTGCTGTTTGGGAGGAGCTGGTCTACTGGAGGAGTCTGTAAGGGTGTCCCACCGAATCGCTGCTTCAGTAAACCTGGGGTCTTGAGCTCCTACCAAGTCTCTCAAGCGTTCGGGCACTATCTTCTTGACTAATGCACTGGAAGCCAAACACGAAGACAGAAAAGCAGGTAAAGCAACATGCGTTGCTTTACGCACCCCTATACCTCCCAGTCGCACTGGGAGGGTTGCCTGATCCCATTGCTCATCCTCTAGTGACAGGTTCAGTGCCTTCTTAAAAGTTGATCTCAGGTGTGCGTCATATTCATCGAGTGTTGGGTTGTCAAAAGAGGGTGCACACCTCAAGAAGTAAGTGAGTCTTGGCATAGTAAGACACCTTGTGAGGAGATACAGAGCATCATGGGCATCAAGATCGCTTATTCTCTCCTCCATTCTCATCAGGTCATTCAATTTGTCCCTGAGGACAGTATCGATGGCCTGGTGACCCAGCGGTGCCCCCAAGAGGGTACTGTTGGACGGAGTTGTAGTTGAGACTTCCGGGAGGATTCTTCGCACAGCATTGATTATTTCCTGGTTCGCTGTGATGATTTCACACTTGGAGGGATTGAGGATGAGTCCCAAGTCTTCTCCCTGTGTTTTCACCAGTTGTAGGTCCCCCACGAGGGACTCTTCAGTACCTGCCAGAGTGCCGTCATCCAGGTACCAGATATTGAGCTCACTGCGTAGGCTGGAAGTTAGTTCTCTTACTGCCAAGCAGAAGAGAAGTGGAGCGAGTGGGTCACCCTGCTGAACACCCTCTGATGATTGAATTTCATGTTCTCCAAACAAAAGAATTGAGGGTTTGCTGTAGCCGGCTGAAATGAAGGGAAAGAGACTGGGGAACCGAACCCGAACAGCTGGCAAAACAGCATCTCTCTTCACCATATTAAAGGCATTTCTAAAATCAAGTTTGACTATGGCCTTGTCTTCTGGTAGGTCCCTGATGTAGGCCCTTGCCGCATGAGCTGCAGCTTCACTGCCTTGAGAGACCCCAAAGCCCAGTTGGTGTGGCTGGAGTAAAGTGGCAGCTTCTAGGCGAATGTTTCTCACTGCTGCTTTGGCAACGAGACGGCGAAGAGTGTTTCCAACTGCAATGGGTCTGATTCCCCCATCCCTCTTCTTCAAAGCACATAGTGAGGCTCCAAAAAAGAAAGGTTTAATTTCTTCTGGGATTCGCCCAGCCAGGCAATTGTTGACGAAAGTTGTTAACTCGGTGAGAAGAATTGATGCAGATTCACCGAGTACTGGATTTACCATCTCTTTGAGGTGCTGAGGTCGAATTCCAGTGTAACCTCCTGCAGATCCTGCTGGAAATGACACGATCGCCTTATAGACTTCCGATTCTGGCAAAATTAATTGTTCAGTGATGGGGTCTTCCTCAGGGTTGTCGTTGATGGCTATGGTGTCCCTGGTTGGATGCTTGTCTCTTAGTGCTTGGGCCGTGGTCTCATCCTTGGGGGCTACAGTGTCGTCACTTGTAATTATTCTTATTGCTCCCACTGTGTTACCTTCTTCAATTTTTTTGCTAACCTGTGCGCAAATTTTCTCGTTTTCAGTGGGACTTTTCTTGGGTCTACCTCTTTGATTCCTGCGATGATGGGGCAGAGGGACACAGTTATCCGTTCTTGGGTAGTTGCGCACTGCCTTGATAACTGACGTGGTTAGCAGTTTGCCTCGTCTTTCAGGAACTGCAAGACAGACATTGCCGAACAAGAGTAGGTTGCGCCATGCTTGGATGGTGCCTCGGGCTTCTAAGTTGGTGGAACCTCCATTCACCCGCTTAAGAAGGTCTGTGAATTTCCCTGCTGCATATGGGCGAGCCGCTTTAGGGATGTGGGATAGTGTACTGCTAGCAGTGGATTTGAATGCCAACAGAAGGTTATCGCAAGTGACGAGGTTGCCATTGGAATTGTCATCTGCCTGTGGAGGCTGTGGGCTGCTCTCTGCTGGGGGCATATGTGATCCCGCACACCCATTGTGTGCACGAATACGGCCGTCCCTGTTGCGTGCTCGAAACTCTCCACACACCTGACATGTGCCTCTTCTTTCATTGTTGGGTGCATTGTTTCCCTGGCTTTGTGGCTGGCTGGCTTCATCGTCTGCCATACCTCAAACTGTGTGATAAGCCCAAGCTGAAGGGAAAATATATATATATATATAATATGTATGAGAAAGAGAGAGAGAGAGAGAGAAAGGAAGGGACCTTCCATGGCTTGCTGCAAGAACTGTCAAAGCTCTCAGCCCTGACAATAAGACAGGAGGAGGAGGAGAAGGTGTATATTAAATCACTGGACCAAGAAAAAACTGGGCCCAGATAGGCTGAGCCCAAGATTGCTGAGCAGACATGCAGACCAGCTAGCAGCACCTCTAACTCGCATCTTTCAGCACTGCCTAGCACAATGTAAATGGCCTTTTCTATGAACGAGGCAGATGTAGTCCCTGTTCACAACAAGAAGAGCAGAGAGGAAATCAGCAACTACAGACCAGTGTCACTCCTGTTAATCACTGGAAAGATTCTTGAGACAATTATCTCACATCAAACAACAGAGTTTTTTTTGACTACCACTCAGTACTTTGTGACCGTCAATATGGCTTCAGAAAAGATCACTCTGCTGGTCATCTGTTGTTAAATCTATCCAGTAAGTGGAACCAGTCAACTGTGTAGTAGCACTAGACATTGCTTGTGCTTTCTACCGAGTATGGCACCAGGAACTCTTGGCAAAACTGCAAGCACTGGGAACTGCAGGCTCTACACTATGTCTCCTCAGTGATTACCTTCAAGGTAGATCTCTAAGTGTAGTTCTCAATGAGACAGCAAGACAGCCTATTGGTGCAAGTGTTCCACAGGGAAGTGTGCTTGGGCCATTGTTATGGAATGTCTGGTTCAGTAACCTTCATCTCATCCCAGAATCCCATGCATATGCAGACGACTGTACTCTGACATTTACTTATCCAAGAGAAGAAATGCCAGCTGCTCTAAGTTACATCGATCACCAGCCTGGGGTAAACGATGGCAGGTCACATTTTCTCCTGAGAAAACATAAATGGTCATGGTCTTTAGGCACCATGATGGCAGTGCTGGAGAAGTAGTAAGAATGAATGGGAAAGTGTTGTTGCCTGGAGACGAAGTTGATATCCATGGGGTGAAATCTGACTCCAAATTGACCATGAAGAACCACGTTGTAAATCTTGCAAACATGGCGGCCAGGAATCTTACAGCACTTCGATGGATCTGGCATCTGCTCGAAAGTAGATTCTGTACGAGGCACAAGTAAGCTCACACCTTGAGTATGCTCCACTTTCTTGGATTGTCTGCTCCCCCTCCCCCATCTCATCTGCGACATCTTGACAGAGTAGAGAACAGACCCAGCCTAGATAGATGTGTCATTTCAGCAGGGCCTTCAACACCGGAAGAATGTGGGTGGCCTTACTGTTTTGTACAAGGCCAATACTGTCAAAGTACCACAAATAGCTTCACTCCAGGGACAGCGAGAAGTGAGCTTCTATACCACAAGACGGGCAGCAAGCAGCAACTTCACTCAAACTGTAACCTTCTCCAGAACATCACTTCACCTGAGATAATTTATCCCCAGGAATGACTTCAGTCTGGAACATGTTCCTACAGCATAATGATATCAGCGAAATAAAGGTCGCTTTGACAAATGAAATCACTGGCCCATAGATGGCTCCAACTTCATCCTGTTCCCTATCTGTATGTCTCATAACAGTAAAAAGGCTTTCAAATGAGCTGATGTAAGTAACACCTTTGTAGCTCTCAGTACAAAATCAAAATCTAAAACGCCTTTGCAGTCACAAAATCAAAATCTAAAAGAGCTTCACGACCCACAACAACACCAGGAAGATATATACTCTACGACATTTCAAGTTGGTATATCTCAAGTCTCACATATTACGAGGATATATCATTGCCAGGATATACAATGGAGTGAGTATGTTATACTCAGACCACTCGTAAGTGTATTATTGATATGCTAGGCATATTATACACTCTGATGTATATCTTAATGGCAGAGGTATTAATAGTGACGGGGATGTATGTTTGTGTGGGTATATTTGTCTACTGGAGAGAGAGAGAGAGAGAGAGAGAGAGAGAGAGAGAGAGAGAGAGAGAGAGAGAGAGAGAGAGAGAGAGAGAGAGAGAGAGAGAGAGAGAGAGAGAGAGAGAGAGAGAGAGAGAGATCAATTACCCCCTTCAAAGGTTGTCTTTAGAAACGGCCTCTGGTGTATGTATGTGTGTGTGTGTGTGTGTGTGTGTGTGTGTGTGTGTGTGTGTGTGTGTGTGTACTCTCCTATTTGTATTCACTTATTTGTGGTTGCAGTGGTCGTGTCATAGCTCCTGGCCCCGCCTTTTCACTGATCTCTACTAGGTCCTCTCTCTCCCTCCCTGCTCCATGAGCTTTATCATACCTCGTCTTAAAACTGTGTATGGTTCCTGCATCCACTACTTCACTTTCCAGACTATTCCATTCCCTGACAACTCTATGACTGAAGAAATACTTCCTAACATCTCTTTGACTCATCTGATTCTTCAACTTTCAGTTGTGACCCCTTGTTTCTGTGTCCCATCTCTGGAACATCCTGTCTGTCCACCTTGTCATTTCCTCGCAATATTTTGTATATCGTTATCATGTCTCCCCTGACCTTCCTGTCCTCCAGTGTCGTCAGGCCGATTTCCCTTTTAACTTCTCTTCGTAGGACAATTCCCTTAGCTCTGGAACTAATCTTGTTCCTAAAATTTGCATTTTCTCTAATTTCTTGACGTGCTTGACTAGGTGTGGGTTCCAAACTGGTGCTGCATGTGTGTGTATGTGTGTGTGTGTACTCACCTAGTTGTGGTTTCGGGGGTCGAGTCACAGCTCCTGGCTGTGTGTGTGTCACTTCCCTCCGCTAAATATAATTCTCCTTCTATCAAAGTAACTTAGAAATTATTACCTTTGACTGTAGTGGCCATTATGCAGCTGCCGCCACGGTAATAAGAGAATAATTTATGTGTTTGTATACACGATTATTAATGGCCAGAAATTAATACTTTTTTAAATGATCATAATTCATCTGAAATAATTGTTTTTCTAAGCATTCTTTTCTCCTTCTTTGTTTAGCTAGTTAATTTTCTCTTCCTTTAATTTTAATTACTAGTTTTGCTAATAACAACAATAACAACAATAATAATAATAATAACACTATCAACAATAATTAAATTATTATTGTTATTATTATGACTGGTTTAAATATACTGTTTATCACTAAAGCAAATTTAAAAGAAACAAACATTCACCATGACTCGCACCATACCTGTCTTTCCATAAGGGCGCAGACATCACGATTCAGTAGTGACTTATTGAGCCACACCGTCCCTGTACTGGCCCACCTCCATGACTCGAGTCCAGCTAACCAGTTTCCCGCCCCCCATCACCGTGAATCGCCTGCTTGCACTCCAACAGATTGCCAAATCCTTACAGGATCGCCTGTCTCCATTAACTGCAGTCTGACACGTTCACATATATCCCACTGCTGGCACTAATGTCATACTGTTGGCACTAATATCACTCTGCTGGCACTAATGTCACACTGTTGGCACTAATATCACTCTGCTGGCACTAATGTCACACTGTTGGCACTGTTTTCACAGGCCAGTGCCAGCAGTGAGAGTGCCCAGTTCAACAGCCTCTCTTCCACTCATTCCACTACAACATCTTCTAGTGTAATATTCTCTCCATAATATTACACCATTTTCACTTACATCTGAGGACTAAACTGGCCGGCTATTAAAGTTTTGGCTCAGTCACCCTCCTGTCAGCTGCCTCCAGTTATGGTCTTCAAGACGTCAACAAACTGGCAAATGCTCACACAATTATTATTATTATTATTATTATTATTATTATTATTATTATTATTATTATTATTATTATTATTATTATTATTACTGTCATTATTATTATTATTATTATTATTATTATTATTATTATTATTATTGTCATTATTATTATTATTATTATTATTATTATTATTATTATTATTATTATTATTATTATTATTATTATTATTATTATTATTATCGGATAGTTAAATGGGTTTAAAATCTATGTACTACACGAGTGTTATTAAAACTGAGTCACCTGTACACCACCAGCCAGAAATACTTTAATATGTGTAATAATAGGTAGTAGGTTGGTAGACAGCAACCACCCAGGGAAGTACTACCGTCCTGCCAGATGACTGTGAAACAAAAACCTGTAATTGTTTTGCATGATGGTAGGATTGCTGGTTTCTTTTTCTGTCTCATAAACACGCTAAGATAACAGGGATATCTTGCTACTCCTACTTACACTTTGGTCACACTTCACAGACACGCACATGCATATATATATATACATACATCTAGGTTTTTCTCCTTTTTCTAAATAGCTCTTGTTCTTTTTTATTTCTTCTATTGTCCATGGGGAAGTGGAAAAGAATCTTTCCTCCGTAAGCCATGCGTGTCGTATGAGGCGACTAAAATGCCGGGAGCAATGGGCTAGTAACCCCTTCTCCTGTATACAATTACTAAAAAAGAGAAGAAGAAAAACTTTATAAAACTGGGTTGCTTAAATGTGCGTGGATGTAGTGCGGATGACAAGAAACAGATGATTGCTGATGTTATGAATGAAAAGAAGTTGGATGTCCTGGCCCTAAGCGAAACAAAGCTGAAGGGGGTAGGAGAGTTTCAGTGGGGGGAAATAAATGGGATTAAATCTGGAGTATCTGAGAGAGTTAGAGCAAAGGAAGGGGTAGCAGTAATGTTAAATGATCAGTTATGGAAGGAGAAAAGAGAATATGAATGTGTAAATTCAAGAATTATGTGGATTAAAGTAAAGGTTGGATGCGAGAAGTGGGTCATAATAAGCGTGTATGCACCTGGAGAAGAGAGGAATGCAGAGGAGAGAGAGAGATTTTGGGAGATGTTAAGTGAATGTATAGGAGCCTTTGAACCAAGTGAGAGAGTAATTGTGGTAGGGGACTTGAATGCTAAAGTAGGAGAAACTTTTAGAGAGGGTGTGGTAGGTAAGTTTGGGGTGCCAGGTGTAAATGATAATGGGAGCCCTTTGATTGAACTTTGTATAGAAAGGGGTTTAGTTATAGGTAATACATATTTTAAGAAAAAGAGGATAAATAAGTATACACGATATGATGTAGGGCGAAATGACAGTAGTTTGTTGGATTATGTATTGGTAGATAAAAGACTGTTGAGTAGACTTCAGGATGTACATGTTTATAGAGGGGCCACAGATATATCAGATCACTTTCTAGTTGTAGCTACACTGAGAGTAAAAGGTAGATGGGATACAAGGAGAATAGAAGCATCAGGGAAGAGAGAGGTGAAGGTTTATAAACTAAAAGAGGAGGCAGTTAGGGTAAGATATAATCAGCTATTGGAGGATAGATGGGCTAATGAGAGCATAGGCAATGGGGTCGAAGAGGTATGGGGTAGGTTTAAAAATGTAGTGTTAGAGTGTTCAGCAGAAGTTTGTGGTTACAGGAAAGTGGGTGCAGGAGGGAAGAGGAGCGATTGGTGGAATGATGATG
>NW_027200479.1:0-20288 GCF_038502225.1 Cherax quadricarinatus | reverse complement strand
GATGGTACGATGGGAGGGTAGGCTGTTTATTGAGTCATGATGGTAGGATGGGTGGGTAGGCTGGTTGTTGTGTCATGATGGTAGGATGGGAGGGTAGGCTGGTTGTTGTGTCATGATGGTAGGATGGGTGGGTATGCTGGTTGTTGTGTCATGATGGTAGGATGGGAGGGTAGGCTGGTTGTTGTGTCATGATGGTAGGATGGGTGGGTAAGCTGGTTGTTGTGTCATGATGGTAGGATGGGAGGGTAGGCTGGTTGTTGTGTCAAGATGGTAGGATGGGAGGGTAGGCTGGTTGTTGTGTCATGATGGTAGGTATGAGGGTAGGCTGGTTGTGTCATGATGGTAGGATGGGAGGGTAGGCTGGTTCTTGTGTCATGATGGTAGGATGGGAGGGCAGGCTGGTTGTGTCATGATGGTAGAATGGGAGGGTAGGCTGGTTGTTGTGTCATGATGGTAGGATTGGTGGTTAGGCTGGTTGTTGTGTCATGGTGGTAGGATGGGAGGGTAGGCTGGTTGTTGTGTCATGATGGTAGGATGGGAGGGTAGGCTGGTTGTTGTGTCATGGTGGTAGGATGGGAGGGTAGGCTGGTTGTTGTGTCATGATGGTAGGATGGGAGGGTAGGCTGGTTGTTGTGTCATGATGGTAGGATGGGAGGGTAGGCTGGTTGTTGAGTCATGATGGTAGGATGGGAGGGTAGGCTGGTTGTTGTGTCATGATGGTAGGATGGGAGTGTAGGCTGGATGTTGTGTCATGATGGTAGGATGGAAGGGTTGGCTGGTTGTTTTGTCATGATGGTAGGATGGGAGGGTAGGCTGGTTGTTGTGTCTTGATGGTAGGATGGGTGGGTAGGCTGGTTGTTGTGTCATGATGGTAGGATGGGAGGGTAGGCTGGTTGTTGTGTCATGATGGTAGGATGGGAAGGTAGGCTGGTTGTTGAGTCATGATGGCAGGATGGGAGGGTAGGCTGGTTGTGTCATGATAGGATGGGAGGGTAGGCTGGTTGTTGTGTCATGATGGTAGGATGGGAGGGTAGGCTGGTTGTTGTGTCATGATGGTAGGATGAGAGGGTAGGCTAGTTGTTGTGTCATGATGGTAGGATAGGAGGGTAGGCTGGTGTGTCATGAAGGTAGGATGGGAGGGGAGACTGGTTGTTGTGTCATGATTGTAGGATGGGAGGGTAGGCTGGTGGTTGTGTCATGATGGTAGGATGAGAGGGTAGGCTAGTTGTTGTGTCATGATGGTAGGATTGGTGGGTAGGCTGGTTGTTATGTAATGATGGTAGGATGAGAGTGTAGGCTGGTTGTTGTGTAATGATGGTAGGATGGGAGGGTAGGCTGGTTGTTGTGTAACGATGGTAGGATGGGAGGGTAGGCTGGTTGTTGAGTCATGATGGCAGGATGGGAGGGTAGATTGGTTGTTGTGTCATGATGGTAGGATGGGAGGGTAGGCTGATTGATGTGTCATGATGGTAGGATGGGAGGGTAGGCTGGTTGTTGTCATGATGGTACGATGGGAGGGTAGGCTGTTTGTTGAGTCATGATGGTAAGATGGGTGGGTAGGCTGGTTGTTTGTGTCATGATGGTAGGATGGGTGGGTAAGCTGGTTGTTGTGTCATGATGGTAGGATGGGAGGGTAGGCTGGTTGTTGTGTCATGATGGTAGGATGGGTGGGTAGGCTGGTTGTTGTGTCATGATGGTAGGATGGGAGGGTAGGCTGGTTGTTGAGTCATGATGGTAGGATGGGAGGGTAGGCTGGTTGTTGTGTCATGATGGTAGGATGGGAGGGTAGGCTGGTTGTTGTGTCATGATGGTAGGATGGGAGGGTAGGCTGGTTGTGTCATGATGGTAGGATGAGAGGGTAGGCTGATTGTTGAGTCATGATGGTAGGATGGGAGGGTAGGCTGGTTGCTGTGTCATGATGGTAGGATGGGTTGGTAGGCTGGTTGTTGTGTCATGATGGTTGGATAGGAGGGTAGGCTGGTTGTTGTGTCATGATGGTAGGATGGGAGGGTAGGCTGGTTGTTGTGTCATGATGGTAGGATGGGAGGGTAGGCTGGTTGTTGTGTCATGGTGGTAGGATGGGAGGGTAGGCTGGTTGTTGTGTCATGATGGTAGGATGGGAGGGTAGGCTGGTTGTTGTGTCATGATGGTAGGATGGGAGGGTAGGCTGGTTGTTGAGTCATGATGGTAGGATGGGAGGGTAGGCTGGTTGTTGTGTCATGATGGTAGGATGGGAGTGTAGGCTGGATGTTGTGTCATGATGGTAGGATGGAAGGGTAGGCTGGTTGTTTTGTCATGATGGTAGGATGGGAGGGTAGGCTGGTTGTTGTGTCTTGATGGTAGGATGGGTGGGTAGGCTGGTTGTTGTGTCATGATGGTAGGATGGGAGGGTAGGCTGGTTGTTGTGTCATGATGGTAGGATGGGAAGGTAGGCTGGTTGTTGAGTCATGATGGTAGGATGGGAGGGTAGGCTGGTTGTGTCATGATAGGATGGGAGGGTAGGCTGGTTGTTGTGTCATGATGGTAGGATGGGAGGGTAGGCTGGTTGTTGTGTCATGATGGTAGGATGGGAGGGTAGGCTGGTTGTTGTGTCATGATGGTAGGATGGGAGGGTAGGCTGGTTGTTGTGTCATGATGGTAGGATGGGAGGGTCGGCTGGTTGTTGTGTCATGATAGTAGGATGGGAGGGTAGGCTGGTTGTTGTGTCATGATGGTAGGATGGGAGGGTAGGCTGGTTGTTGTGTCATGATGGTAGGATGGGAGGGTAGGCTGGTTGTTGTGTCATGATGGTAGGATGAGAGGGTAGGCTGCTTGTTGTGTCATGATGGTAGGATGGGAGGGTAGGCTAGTTGTTGTGTCATGATGGTAGGATGGGTGGGTAGGCTGGTTGTTGTGTCATGATGGTAGGATGGGAGGGTAGGTTGGTTGTTGTGTCATGATGGTAGGATGGGTGGGTAGGCTGGTTGTTATGTAATGATGGTAGGATGAGAGTGTAGGCTGGTTGTTGTGTAACGATGGTAGGATGGGCTGGTTGTTGAGTCATGATTGCAGGATGGGAGGGTAGGTTGGTTGTTGTGTCATGATGGTAGGATGGGAGGGTAGGTTGGTTGTTGTGTCATGATGGTAGGATGGGAGGGTAGGTTGGTTGTTGAGTCATGATGGTAGGATGGGAGGGTAGGCTGGTTGTTGTGTCATGATAGGATGGGAGGGTAGGCTGGTTGTTGTGTCATGATAGGATGGGAGGGTAGGCTGGTTGTTGTGTGATGATAGGATGGGAGGGTAGGCTGGTTGTTGAGTCATGATGGTAGGATGGGAGGGTAGGCTGGTTGTTGTGTCATGATGGTAGGATGGGAGGGTAGGCTGGTTGTGTCATGATGGTAGGATGGGAGGGTAGGCTGGTTGTTGTGTCATGATGGTAGGATGGTTGGGTAAGCTGGTTGTGTCATGATGGTAGGATGGGTGGGTAGGCTGGTTGTTGAGTCATGATGGTAGGATGGGAGGGTAGGCTGGTTGTTGAGTCATGATGGTAGGATGGGAGGGTAGGCTGGTTGTTGAGTCATGATGGTAGGATGAGAGGGTAGGCTGGTTGTTGAGTCATGATGGTAGGATGAGAGGGTAGGCTGGTTGTTGTGTCATGATGGTAGGATGGGAGGGTAGGCTGGTTGTTGTGTCATGATGGTAGGATGGGAGGGTAGGCTGATTGTTGAGTCATGATGGTAGGATGGGAGGGTAGGCTCGTTGTTGTGTCATGATGGTAGGATGGGAGGGTAGGCTGGTTGTTGTGTCATGATGGTAGGATGGGAGGGTAGGCTGGTTGTGTCATGATGGTAGGATGGGAGGGTAGGCTGGTTCTTGTGTCATGATGGTAGGATGGGAGGGCAGGCTGGTAGTTGTGTCACGATGGTAGGATGGGAGGGTAGGCTGGTTGTTGTGTCTTGATGGTAGGTTGTGAGGGTCGTCTGGTGTTGTCATGATGGTAGGATGGGAGGGTAGGCTGGTTGTGTCATGATGGTAGGATGGGTGGGTAGGCTGGTTGTTGTGTCATGATGGTAGGATGGGAGGGTAGGCTGGTTGTTGTGTCATGATGGTAGGATGGGAGGGTAGGCTGGTTGTTTGTGTCATGATGGTAGGATGGGAGGGTAGGCTGGTTGTTGTGTCATGATGGTAGGATGGGAGGGTAGGCTGGTTGTTGTGTCATGATGGTAGGATGGGAGGGTAGGCTGGTTGTTGTGTCATGATGGTAGGATGGGAGGGTAGGCTGGTTGTTGTGTCATGATGGTAGGATGGGAGGGTAGGCTGGTTGTTGTGTCATGATGGTAGGATGGGTGGGTAGGCTGGTTGTTTGTGTCATGATGGTAGGGTAGGCTGGTTGTTGTGTCATGATGGGAGGGTAGGCTGGTTGTTGAGTCAAGATGCTACCCTCAACAGTCAACTAACACCCGGGTACCTACTTACTGCCCAGTACCAAGTATGTACTTACGGCTATTGCAGCAGCAGCAGCAGCAGCAGCAGCAGCAGCAGCAGCAGCAGCAGCAGCAGCAGCAGCAGCAGCAGCAGCAGCAGCAGCAGCAGCAGCAGCAGCAGCAGCAGCAGCAGCAGCAGCAGCAGCAGCAGCAGCAGCAGCAGCAGCAGCAGCAGCAGCAGCAGCAGCAGCAGCAGCAGCAGCAGCAGCAGCAGCAGCAGCAGCAGCAGCAGCAGCAGCAGCAGCAGCAGCAGCAGCAGCAGCAGCAGCAGCAGCAGCAGCAGCAGCAGCAGCAGCAGCAGCAGCAGCAGCAGCAGCAGCAGCAGCAGCAGCAGCAGCAGCAGCAGCAGCAGCAGCAGCAGCAGCAGCAGCAGCAGCAGCAGCAGCAGCAGCAGCAGCAGCAGCACAACAATAGCCACAACAGCTGCAGTTTTTCCCACTGAAGATTTGGTATAAATATCGGTGTCACCACCACACTCACCCTCACCAACATTCACCCTCACCAACACTCCACCTACAACAAGGTAACCATCCCTCTCACCTTCATTACAGTAGCAGTAATATTTACATTATTATTATTATAATCAAGGGGGAAGCGCTAAACCCGGAGGATTATACAGCGCCTGGGGGGGGGGGATGTGGAAGGCATTCAGGCTTAATTTGGGGAACTGGAGCACAGATCCAATTCCCTAAATCAAGAGCCCCTCACCAACATCAAGGAACCTTCCTTGAGGGGAGTAATATTTACAGTAGTAATAATAATGGGGGTAACTGGTATAAAATACCGACACTGGTAAAATACAGATACAGTATAATGTAATCCTTTAATGACCACGTAACAGACAGTGGACTTTTATTAGACATATCTACCTGAGTAGACAGTACATGAGCATATAAAGTGAGCATTGTGCTGTGACCCATTTTGCTGTTATTATTATTATTATTATAATCAATTTTTATTATTATTATAATCAAGGGGGAAGCGCTAAACCCAGAGGATTATACAGCGCCTGGGGGGGGGTGTGGAAGGCATTCAGGCTTAATTTGGGAAACTGGAGCACAGATCCAATTCCCTATATCAAGAGCCCCTCACCAACATCAAGGAACCTTCCTTGAGGGGTATTATAATCAAAAAGATGACCCTTTATTAAGCTGCTTATATATACTCTTGTATTCTGTGCTCACGTTGATCTGTGGGACTTAATATCGTTGCCAGGGTAAAACGTAATTAATAAAGGATCGCATTTTACTGCGTATGTGGCTATTTTTCCAGTAATAATACATATAGTTTTACTGTATGTAGGAAGCTTGTTTTTGATACAGTGTTTATCCCACTGAGCAAACACGACTGTTAAACACAGTGGACACTTGAGAATAGTGTGCCCCTCAAGGAAGGTTCCTTGATGTTGGTGAGGGGCTCTTGATTTAGAGAATTGGATCTGTGCTCCAGTTCCCCGAATTAAGCCTGAATGCCTTCCACATCCCCCCCCCCCAGGCGCTGTATAATCCTCCGGGTTTAGCGCTTCCCCCTTGATTATAATAATAATAATAATTGAGAATAGTGTATTTTCTGATGTAGTAATCGAGTTTCACTTATCCACTTGCGTTTCGTTTTACTGGAAGCCTGTGTCAACTTTTTCAACTTAGGTTGACTAAACAACTGACAGATTCTTTGCATTGCTCTGAGTTAACTTCTATGTGCTATATCAGTCAATATTCTTCTGTAATACACAGAAATAATTACTTGAGCAGTATGAGACGGCGGTGTTCCGAGGAACTCAGGTAAAATTTACAAGACCAACTCAATGAAGATGAATCTTGAATCATAATTTACCCTACAGAAAAGCATCAGTGATAAATTTCTTAATGAAAAACGAATATATATAGAAAATCTAGTAATAAAATACCTCAATTATTGGGAACGCTTGAAGTTCCTGAACCTGTACTCCCTAGAACGCAGGAGGGAGAGATACATCATTATATACACTTAGAAAATCCTTGAGGGATTAGTACCAAACTTGCACACGAAAAATCACTCCCTATGAAAGTAAAAGACTCGGCAGACGATGCAACATTCCTGCAATGAAAAGCACGGGTGTAACTAGCACAGTAAGAGACAACACAATAAATGTCAAGGGACCAAGACTGTTCAACTGCCTCCCAGCACATATAAGGGGGATTGTTAGGTAAGATACATAGGCAACAGTTAGGCAACTTTATTCAGAAACGTTTCGCCTACACAGTAGGCTTCTTCAGTCGAATACAGAAAGTAGGCAGGAACAGTAGAGATGTGAAGACGATGTAATCAGTCCATCACCCTTGAAGTCGTAGAATTTTGAGGTTGTCAGTCTCTCGGCCTGGAGAAGTTCAGTTCCATAGTCAGGAAATATCTGAACTATGGAACTGAACTTCTCCAGGCTGAGGGACTGACAACCTCAAAATTCTACGACTTCAAGGGTGATGGACTGATTACATCGTCTTCACATCTCTACTGTTCCTGCCTACTTTCTGTATTCGACTGAAGAAGCCTACTGTGTAGGCGAAACGTTTCGGAATAAAGTTGCCTAACTGTTGCCTATGTGTCTTACCTACCAACAGTTAGGTATCTTTATTTCGAAACGTTTCGCCTACAAAGTAGGCTTCTTCAGTCGAGTACAGAAAAGTTGATAGAAGCAGAAGAGACTTGAAGACGATGTAATCAGTCCATCACCCTTAAAGTTTTGAGGTGGTCAGTCCCTCAGTCTGGAGAAGAGCATTGTTCCGTAGTCTGAAACAACTCCCAGAGTGAGGAATTGGGCGTTTTCCCAGAGCGAGGAACTCCCAGAGCGAGGAATTGGGCGTTTTCCCAGAGCGAGAAACTCCCAGAGTGATTAATTGGGCGTTTTCCCAGAGCGAGAAACTCCCAGAGTGAAGAATTGGGCGTTTTCCCAGAGCGAGGAACTGGCAGAGTGAGGAATTGGGCGTTTTCCCAGAGCGAGGAACTCCCAGAGTGAGGAATTGGGCGTTTTCCCAGAGCGAGAAACTCCCAGAGTGAGGAAGTAGGCGTTTTCCCAAAGCGAGGAACTCCCAGAGTGAGGAATTGGGCGTTTTCCCAGAGTGAGGAACTCCCAGTGAGGAATTGGGCGTTTTCCCAGAGCGAGGAGCTCCCAGAGTGAGGAATAGGGCGTTTTCCCAGAGCGAGAAACTCCCAGAGTGAGGAATTGGGCGTTTTCCCAGAGCGAGGAACTCCCAGAGTGAGGAATTGGGAGTTTTCCCAGAGCGAGGAACTCCCAGAGTGAGGAATTGGGCGTTTTCCCAGAGCGAGGAACTCCTAGAGTGAGGAATTGGGCGTTTTCCCAGAGCGAGGAACTCCCAGAGTGAAGAATTTGGCGTTTTCCCAGAGCAAGAAACTCCCAGAGCGAGGAACTCCCAGAGCGAGGAACTCCCAGAGTGAGGAATTGGGCGTTTTCCCAGAGCGAGGAACTCCCAGAGTGAGGAACTGGGCGTTTTCCCAGAGCGAGGAACTCCCAGAGCGAGGAATTGGGCGTTTTCCCAGAGCGAAGAACTCCCAGAGTGAGGAATTGGGCGTTTTCCCAGAGCGAGGAACTCCCAGAGTGAGGAACTGGGCGTTTTCCCAGAGCGAGGAATTGGGCGTTTTCCCAGAGCGAGGAACTTCCAGAGTGAGGAATTGGGCATTTTCCCAGAGCGAGAAACTCCCAGAGCGAGGAACTCCCAGAGCGAGGAACTCCCAGAGTGAGGAATATTGACGTTCCATTTATCACTGTTGAGAATCTGTGCCACCACTTTGTGTGTAGCCACAAAGTCACTGTGATACACATCTGTGTTAGAAACAAAGATAATAATAAAGAGTGAATTATCTTAGCCAGGGGCACCAAACAAAGATAATAATAAAGAGTGAATTATCTTAGCCAGGAGCACCAAACAAAGATAATAATAAAGAGTGAATTATCTTAGCCAGGGCCACCAAACAAAGATAATAATGAAGAGTAAATTATCTTAGCCAGGGGCACCAAACAAAGATAATAATGAAGAGTAAATTATCTTAGCCAGGGGCACCAAACAAAGATAATAATGAGTGAATTATCTTAGCCAGGGGCACCAAACAAAGATAATAATAAAGAGTGAATTATCTTAGCCAGGGGCACCAAACAAAGATAATAATGAAGAGTAAATTATCTTAGCCAGGGGCACCAAACAAAGATAATAATGAAGAGTAAATTATCTTAGCCAGGGGCACCAAAGATAATAATAAAGAGTGAATTATCTTAGCCAGGGGCACCAAACAAAGATAATAATAAAGAGTGAATTATCTTAGCCAGGGGCACCAAACAAAGATAATAATGAAGAGTAAATTATCTTAGCCAGGGGCACCAAACAAAGATAATAAAAGAGTGAATTATCTTAGCCAGGGGCACCAAACAAAGATAATAATGAATAGTGAATTATCTTAGCCAGGGGCACCAAACAAAGATAATAATAAAGAGTGAATTATCTTAGCCAGGGGCACCAAACAAAGATAATAATGAAGAGTAAATTATCTTAGCCAGGGGCACCAAACAAAGATAATAATTTAAAGTAAATTATCTTAGCTAGGGGCACCAAACAAAGATAATAATTTAAAGTAAATTATCTTAGCCAGGGGCACTAAACAAAGATAATGAAAAGTAAATTATCTTAGCCAGGGGCACCAAACAAAGATAATAATTTAAAGTAAATTATCTTAGCCAGGGGCACCAAACAAAGATAATAATGAAGAGTAAATTATCTTAGCCAGGGGCACCAAACAAAGATAATAATGAAGAGTGAATTATCTTAGCCAGGGGCACCAAACAAAGATAATAATGAAGAGTAAATTATCTTAGCCAGGGGCACCAAACAAAGATAATAATGAAGAGTGAATTATCTTAGCCAGGGGCACCAAACAAAGATAATAATAAAGAGTAAATTATCTTAGCCAGGGGCACCAAACAAAGATAATAATGAACATTGAATTATCTTAGCCAGGGGCACCAAACAAAGATAATAATGAAGAGTGAATTATCTTAGCCAGGGGCACCAAACAAAGATAATAATGAAGAGTGAATTATCTTAGCCAGGGGCACCAAACAAAGATAATAATAAAGAGTAAATTACCTTAGCCAGGGGCACCAAACAAAGATAATAATAAAGAGTGAATTATCTTAGCCAGGGGCACCAAAAAAAGATAATAATAAAGAGTAAATTATCTTAGCCAGGGGCACCAAACAAAGATAATAATAAAGAGTAAATTATCTTAGCCAGGGGCACCAAACAAAGATAATAATAAAGAGTAAATTATCTTAGCCAGGGGCACCAAACAAAGATAATAATGAAGAGTAAATTATCTTAGCCAGGGGCACCAAACAAAGATAATAATAAAGAGTAAATTATCTTAGCCAGGGGCACCAAACAAAGATAATAATGAAGAGTAAATTATCTTAGCCAGGGGCACCACCTCAACGTAGTTTCTGCCAGCCTCCGTAACGCCGTCAATAATGACGCTTCATCACCACCAAAATAGTAACCTCACGAGATCCTTCACACCACCATAAATAAACTGATAACTTCACTGTTGACTACATAAATATTACCAATGTTCACACTCTGCAATATTACCAATGTTCACACTCTGCAATATTACCAACGTTCACACTCTGCAATATTACCAACGTTCACACTCTGCAATATTACCAATGTTCACACTCTGCAATATTACCAACGTTCACACTCTTGCAATATTACCAATGTTCACACTCTGCAATATTACCAACGTTCACACTCTTGCAATATTACCAACGTTCACACTCTTGCAATATTACCAACGTTCACACTCTGCAATATTACCAACGTTCACACTCTGCAATATTACCAACGTTCACACACTGCAATATTACCAACGTTCACACTCTTGCAATATTACCAACGTTCACACTCTGCAATATTACCAATGTTCACACTCTGCAATATTACCAACGTTCACACTCTTGCAATATTACCAATGTTCACACTCTGCAATATTACCAACGTTCACACTGCAATATTACCAACGTTCACACACTGCAATATTACCAACGTTCACACTCTTGCAATATTACCAACGTTCACACTCTGCAATATTACCAATGTTCACACTCTGCAATATTACCAACGTTCACACTCTTGCAATATTACCAATGTTCACACTCTGCAATATTACCAACGTTCACACTCTGCAATATTACCAACGTTCACACTCTTGCAATATTACCAATGTTCACACTCTGCAATATTACCAACGTTCACACTCTTGCAATATTACCAATGTTCACACTCTGCAATATTACCAACGTTCACACTCTTGCAATATTACCAACGTTCACACTCTTGCAATATTACCAACGTTCACACTCTGCAATATTACCAACGTTCACACTCTTGCAATATTACCAACGTTCACACTCTTGCAATATTACCAACGTTCACACTCTGCAATATTACCAACGTTCACACTCTGCAATATTACCAATGTTCACACTCTTGCAATATTACCAACGTTCACACTCTTGCAATATTACCAACGTTCACACTCTTGCAATATTACCAACGTTCACACTCTTGCAATATTACCAACGTTCACACTCTTGCAATATTACCAATGTTCACACACTGCAATATTACCAACGTTCACACTCTTGCAATATTACCAACGTTCACACTTGCAATATTACCAACGTTCACACTCTTGCAATATTACCAACGTTCACACTCTTGCAATATTACCAACGTTCACACTCTTGCATTAACAACGTTCACACTCTTGCAATATTACCAACGTTCACACTCTTGCAATATTACCAACGTTCACACTCTTGCAATATTACCAACGTTCACACTCTGCAATATTACCAACGTTCACACTCTTGCAATATTACCAGCGTTCACACTCTTGCAATATTACCAACGTTCACACTCTGCAATATTACCAACGTTCACACTCTGCAATATTACCAACGTTCACACTCTTGCAATATTACCAACGTTCACACTCTTGCAATATTACCAGCGTTCACACTCTTGCAATATTACCAACGTTCACACTCTTGCAATATTACCAACGTTCACACTCTTGCAATATTACCAACGTTCACACTCTTGCAATATTAACAACGTTCACACTCTTGCAATATTAACATTATTATTATTATTATAATCAAAAAGAAGCGCTAAGCCACAAGGACTATACAGCGCTGCAGGGCAGGAAGGAAGTGAGGGCATCAGGTGGCAAAAGGGAGATGGATGAGCAACAGGTTACGGATAACAGCGGGGCAGTGGATGGTGAAAGGGTAAAGGGCAGCAAGAGACTGAACCAGAAAGGGCTGAGGGGAGTGCGAAAAGTATCATCAGAGTTTGTGGAGTAAATCGGTCGTTGTCAAGAAGTCAATGAGAGAGTCAGGATTAAAGGAGGGTCCATCAGCAAGAAGGGAAGGTAAAGAGAGAGTAGTAGAACGAAGACGACGTTGGAGGTAAATTCTGCGTGCTCGTTGATAGAGAGGGCAGTCTAACAGAATGTGGCTAATTGATACTGGAACTTGACACTGCTCACAGAGAGGAACAGGGTGCCTCTCCATGAGATACCCATGAGTAAGACGAGTGTGGCCAATGCGAAGGCGGGAGAGAGTGGTCTCCCAACTTCGGCACTGATGACAAGAAGACGGCCAGTAACCTATGCTCGGTTTAACAGAATGAAGTTTGTTACCGAGCAGAGTTGACCACCGTTGTTGCCAACGGGTGCGAAGGTGGGTAGCTATTGCAGCAAAATAGTCCAGAAATGGAACACCTCGATAGGAAATTGGTAGGTCATATACTGCTGACCGCGCAGCAGTGTCTGCCTGTTCATTGCCCTGTACGTCGACATGACCAGGGACCCAACAAAAAACAATATCTTTATGTTTGGTAGAGATACGGCGTAGCCAAAGTTGGATACGGAGAACTAGGGGATGAGATGTATCAAATTTTCGTATAGCCTGTAGAGCACTAAGGGAGTCTGAGACTACTACAAATGATGACACAGGCATAGATGCAATACGAATAAGTGCTGCAAGAATGGCATACAGTTCAGCAGTAAAAATGCTAGCTGAAGATAGTAAATGCCCTCGTACGACGCTGTCCGGAAACACTGCTGCGAATCCGACGCCGTCTGAAGACTTAGAGCCATCTGTGTACACAGCGGTGGCATGAGAATGGGAGTGGAAGTGATCAAGAAAAAGAGAGCGGGAAGCCACCGTAGGCAGTTGAGCTTTCGAGCAAGGGAGTGAGAAAGAACAGACCCGAACAGCTGGAACTTCCCAGGGGGGCAGGGAAAAGTGAGATGCTACATGAACATATAAAGGTGGTAACTGAAGGGAAGACAAGAGTGAATGTAGGCGAAGAGAAAAGGGACGGAGCAAACAGGGGCGGCGAACGAATAAAGAATGTCTACTAATATCGGTGACCATTCTATAAATGGAAGGATTGTGTAGATCGTGAGAGCGTACATAGTAACGAAGGCAATGGGCATCACGGCGATCAGACAAGGATGGAACATTTGCTTCTGTATAGAGGCTCTCAACAGGGGAAGAGCGAAAAGCACCAAGGCACAAACGTAAGCCTTGGTGATGGATAGAGTTAAGGCTAGAGAGAGTAGCAGGAGAGGCCGCGGAATAAATCTGGTCACCATAATCGAGTTTCGATAAAACGAGGGCTGAATGTAGGCGAAGCAGAGTTCGACGATCAGCTCCCCAGGAAAGATGAGCAAGGGTTTTAAGAAGGTTTAGCCGGCTGTGACAAGTTGCCTTCAGAGAGGTAATGTGAGGTTTCCAGGTTAACCGACGGTCAAAGAGAAGGCCTAGAAACCTGACTGTATCACGTTCGGGGATACGGGAGCCATAGAGATACAAAGGATGATCGGAGATAACAGAGCGTCTAGTGAAAGTAATTTGGTGAGTTTTGGTACTTGAAAATTTAAACCCATGTGTGGTGGCCCAAGTGGAAACACGGTCGACCGCATGCTGGAGAGAAACTGCAATAAGGTGACAGTCAGCGCCTGCACAAGCAATAGCGAAGTCATCAACATAGAGTGATGACCAAATATTGGGTGGAAGAACAGAGGCCAAATCATTTATAGCAAGGAGAAAAAGTGTTGTGCTTAGAACACATCCCTGAGGGACACCTTCAGCTTGGACGAAGTCCGGGGAAAGAACATTATTGACTCGAACACGGAAATGTCTGTCAGTTAAAAAGTTCTTAAGGAAGGATGGTAGATTGCCTCGGAGGCCTAAGGAATGGGCCTGGGCCAAAATATTATACCTCCAAGTTGTGTCATATGCCTTCTCAAGGTCAAAAAATATGGCAATAACTGAGTGATTATTCGCAAAGGCATTACGAACATACGTATCCAAGCGTAGTAAGGGGTCTATGGTAGAACGACCCTTACGAAAGCCATATTGACTAGCGGAGAGACTGTTGTGAGTCTCTAAATACCACATTAAACGTCGATTTACGAGGCGTTCCATCACTTTGCAAACTGCACTTGTAAGAGCGATGGGGCGATAGTGGGAGGCATCATGTCCTGTAGTACCCGGTTTGCGGAAAGGGAGAACAATGGCAGATTTCCACAGCTGGGGAAGAACTCCTTGTGCCCAAATAAGATTGAAGAGGTGTAAGAGGACTACAAGGGCTGACCGATGTAAATGTTGTAACATACGAATATGAATGTCATCAGGCCCAGCTGCCGATGATCGGCAAGCTGAGAGCGTTGCCTCCAGTTCTTGAAGTGTAAAAGGCACATTATACTGTTCTTCTCCGAGAGAAGAAAAGTCCAAGGGTACTAACTCTCTGGCAGACTTTGAGGAAAGAAACGAGGGGCATAGATGGAGCCCTCGGGAAATACGGACCAGATGTGTGCCAAGTTCAATGGCAACGTCGAGAGGGTTTGCTATATCAACACCAGTGACCCGTAGAACAGGAGCCGGGTCAGGAGAGTATTTACCACTCAATTTCCTCACTTTTTTCCAGACTGCACTCATAGAAGAAGCAGAGGTGATGGTGGAAACATAGTCTCGCCAACAAGTGCGTTTAGCTTCACGGATGACACGGCGAGCGATCGCACGCTTCTGCTTAAAATCAACAAGTCTCTCAGCGGTTCTATTGTACCGGTACCTGCCCCATGCAGCACGTTTCAAACGTACTGCACGAGCACAAGCAGGAGACCACCAAGGCACGCACTTCTGAGAATGCCTGCCTGAGGTTTGGGGTATAGAATGAGAAGCTGCGGTATAAACTGATGTCGAGAAGATGTGTAGGAGCTCATCAATGGAGGATGAAGAAGGAACCTCACTAAAAGCAGTGAGGTGTGAGTAAAGATCCCAATTTGCCCGATCAAATTGCCAGCGAGGGCTACGGGAAGGTGGTGAATAGGAAGGAGAAGTAAGAATGATCGGAAAATGATCGCTGTCATGTAAGTCTGGTAGAACAGACCAGGTGAAGTCTAGTGCAGTGGAGGAAGAGCAGACTGATAGATCGATGCAAGAGAGAGTATGAGTACGAGGATCAAAATGGGTGGGAGTACCCGTATTTAAAACATGGAGGGGGTGAGAGGCAAGAAAAGCCTCCAACTGAATGCCACGTGAGTCACAATGAGACCCCCCCCAGAGGAAATGGTGGGCATTAAAATCACCAAGTAACAGAAGTGGTGGTGGTAAGGATGAAACAAGAAAGGCAAAGTCTGGGATAGAAAATGCTCGAGAAGGAGAGAGATATAAAGAACATATTGTAAACCACTTATTCAAGTGGATACGGGCTGCAGTGTAATGCAGCGAGGTATGGACAAATAGTTGACAGTACGGAATATCATTGCGTAGAAGAAGGGCACTTTCATTAAAGGTCCCATCTGAGAAAGGATCCGAAGAATACAATAAATTATAGCCTGAGATAGGTTGGAAAACAGCCGAGTGTAATTTTGGTTCTTGTAAGCAAGCACCAACAGGGGAAAACCTGGAAAGCAACATCTGAAGCTCACCCCGATTACCCCTGAGGCCGCGGATATTCCACTGTAAATAGGCCATGATTGGCGATGAAGAAAATATCAGGAATCTGTAGGTAAAGGCACCTACGGACTAGAGGGGTTAGAAAAGTCAATGTGTGGTGGCATTGGAAGATGTTCAAGTAGCGAAGTAACGGAGCGTTGCGAAGAATGGGGTTGTGAAGATGGAGGAGAGGGAAGAGAAGGAACAGGAAGTGAATCAGTGTCCATTGAAGGTTTAGTCTCTGCAATATATTCTGAAATGGCTTCAAGTGTTTCTGAATTCAAAGATGTATGGGAAACCATATTGGAGATAGGAGGAGGAGGGTGAGTAAAGATTGGGACAGTAATGGACTGTACCAAAGTAGAGGGGGAGGGAAAAGTGTAAGGGACTGGAGATGAAGTGTGGGGGGGGACAGAAGAGGTAGAAACCTGGGAGGTGACAGAAGAGGGAGAAACTTGGGAGGGGACGGGGGTGGAAGGCATAGTACGAGGAGGAGGGTGAATCTCCACACTTGTAATAGAGCCAGAGAGAGGGGAAGAACTAGGTACAGAGACTGGAAAGGTAATGTGTGGAGGTGGAAGAAGGGAAGGAAGGGGCAAAGAAGATTTGAGCAATGTGGATTTTTTGGACTTCTGAGTAGAGGGGCGATTGGCATTAGGTGTCGTACGAGGTCTTGTCGATACTGGGGCTTGTGAGGAAGGACGCGAAGATGTGAGAACAGACTGAGTTGTAGTCGGGACGTCAGAGCCAAGGACAGCAAAAGGATTAGATGCCGTAGTGGCTATGGGAGGGGTAACAACAGAGGAGGCTGCAGAAGATGGGACCCCAGAAGTGGGGGGACGTTTGGAAACACGAGAATAAGAAACACGGGGTAGTCTCCCTTGGAGGCGGAGATGAGTAACTGCCATAGCATAAGGGAGACCTTCTGCCTCTTTGAGGCAACGGATTTCACGTTCATTTAAGTAGACCTGGCAACGGCGGGAGTACGAAGGGTGAGCTTCATTACAATTAAGGCAAGATGGAGGTTGACTGCAAGATGTATTAGAATGGTTGTCGGCACCACAGACTGGGCATTCGGCCATAGATCTGCAATATTTCGCTGGGTGACCAAAACGCCAGCAATTTCTACATTGTTGCGGTGTAGGTATCACCTTTCGAACTTGTAACCGATGTCCCGCGACATATACAGAGGACGGGAGTTCTCGGCTGTCAAAAGTTAAACGAGCCACATTGCAAGGGTAACGTCTCCGCCCCCGGGCAGGAAGGACATAAGTGTCTACTTTGAGGATTGGGAGATCCTGGAGTTCCAGCTGTTCAAAAATATCATTGCCACATGACTGGAAATTCTGTTGGACTATGGTATGGGGCAGAATGACAGTACCACTACAAGAATTGAGAGAAAGATGTTTTTCAATAGTGATAGGAGTAGTATCGATATTCGAAAGGAGAGAAAGATCATGAGCTTGGGTAGCATTCTGGACAGTGACGATGCGTGTACCGCTCTTGAGAGCGTGAAATGAAATATCTCTGCCAACATGACGCAGGAGCGCTTTGGCAATACTATGGTCAGAAAGGTAGGCAGAAGAAGAAGTTGGTCTTAAAGTAAAGAATTTAGTCCATTGTGTGGTCCGAAACTGAGCGTGGAGAGGGAGTGCTTGACGTGTCGGTCGTTTCCGAGTAGAATGGGAAGGTAACGACGGAGCATCATCAGGAGATTGACGTTGGCGTTTAGGAGTAGGACCGGAGTTGGTCCGGCAGGAAATGGGTGGGCGATTCGAAAATTGCCGTACCGTAGAGGGAGAAGCCGGAAGCATAGTCAAAGGAGAGCGGAGTTCAGACAAATCGAAGGAGTCAGTCGAAGCCCCGGTACCTGAAGCGGGTGAGGAAACAGCACCAGCAAGAGGTACAGGGGCATCAGGAGTGTCCGAAGAGTGGTCTAAACACAAGGCAGGGTCAGAATGGGGTGCGGTATCAAGAAGGGGCCCGGGGGTAGTGGTTTCATGGACTAGGGCTGCCATGGTTAGGTTACTCCTTTGCTTTTTGTTTTTAAGAAAAAAAAAGAAAGAAGAAAAGAAAATAAAAATAAAAAAAAGAATAAAAAAAGGGGGGAGCGGGGAGGAATAGTTCCCAGGAGGAATGAAAGGGCCGGAAATCCCCCTCCGCGCCCAAGAGGACTCGACACCGCTAGTAGCGCAGATGCAGCATGGAACCCGTGCCATACCCTACCCTTCATGCCAGTAAACCAGCAATCTGGGATAGCAACCTCACATCTGCCGAGCTACCTCGGTGGACAAAAGAGAGGGCGGCCGGATATCCGCCACAAAGCATACCTCCTTCAGCCACCACCCCCGGAATCCGAAAGGTGGCTTCCAGAGATACACCCGTCGCCCAAAAGACACCCAAAGCCACTCCGGGATACCGGAGAGGGATCGGGACATCCCTAGGCAATCCAGATTCCACGGCAAACTACGCCACCGCCAAGAAACCTCAACGGAATGGGATGGACCCCGGTGTCCTTTCCCCTACCTAGGAACTAGCGCGCCTGTGGGAGAAATCACGAAGGCTAAAAAGAGGAAGGGCAAAAGGGAGGGGTGAGGAGGAGGAGGAGGAATGGAAAAAGGGGAGGATGGGGAGGATGGGATAGGGGAGGGGAGAATGGGGGGTAATTAGGTTCGGTCTGAGGAAGAAGACCGACAGGGCTAATTCCTCAGACCAAGAGCCTCTTCACCACGCCAAGGAGCCCCCCTTGAAGAGGCAATATTAACAACGTTCACACTCTTGCAATATTACCAACGTTCACACTCTTGCAATATTACCAACGTTCACACTCTTGCAATATTACCAACGTTCACACTCTTGCAATATTACCAACGTTCACACTCTTGCAATATTAACAACGTTCACACTCTTGCAATATTACCAACGTTCACACTCTTGCAATATTAACAACGTTCACACTCTTGCAATAGGAAAAGCTAAATTTTCTTGCCATGGGTTCGATCACCACCAATCTTTGATATGTTTGCAATCGTGTAATTATAATTTGGTGAGTTATGCAATATCACTGTCATGTTGACCTCAGCCGTACCTATCAAGCACATCATCTTGAACCATTATTAAAACCTTGTGTTTAAGAAGACATACTAAGTACTCCACAGCGCCTCTACCTTCTTATACTGCACTTAAGCACAGCTGATCAACCTGTCACTGGCTTTATAAACACACTGAACTATCTATCGCCCTTATGCTTTAAAAACTGTATCAATCAAGACTTCCTTCCATAAATTATATTTTCATTTATTAGCATATATGAAATTTCTTCTGAAAATAATAATAAAACAGTACACTTTTTCTCCCGTACAGATGAAAGTCGCGGTATTGATGGTGTGTGGCTTGGCTCTGGCTTCTGCTAACCCAGCTTGGGAAACCTTTAAGGTACATAATAATAGTATCTTTATTTACTATAAGTACATGTACAAGGTATACAGTCCTAGCTGACAACAATGACATACTACTGTATACAGTCCTAGCTGACAACAATGACATACTACTGTATACAGTCCTAGCTGACAACAATGACATACTACTGTATACAGTCCTAGCTGACAACAATGACATACTACTGTATACAGTCCTAGCTGACAACAATGACATACTACTGTATACAGTCCTAGCTGACAACAATGACATACTACTGTATACAGTCCTAGCTGACAACAATGACATGCTACTATATATAGTAAGCCACTTGTTATGCTCCGCATGTCGGGCAAATTAGGTCAGTGTCCCAGGATGCGACCCACACCAGTCCACTAACACCCAGGATGCGACCCACACCAGTCCACTAACACCCAGGATGCGACCCACACCAGTCCACTAACACCCAGGATGCGACCCACACCAGTCCACTAACACCCAGGATGCGACCCACACCAGTCCACTAACACCCAGGTACCCATTTTACTGATGGGGATTATTATTATTATTATAATCAAAAAGAATCGCTAAGCCACTAGGGCTATACAGCTTACTGATGGGGAACATAGACAACAGGTGGAAAGAAACACGCCCAATATTTCTACTCGGGCTGGGAATCGAACCCAGACCCTCGCCGTGTGAAGCGAGTGTGTTAGCCACCAGAACCCATAAAGAACTCGTTAAGAAAGTAATCAATTTAATGAGTTTTTGTCTACGTATTACATAAGGGAAAAATATATAACCAAAGAAGCATGCAAGGAAGTTCTACTCAATGTTGCCTACTTGCCCATGCTAGGCAGGTCGTACACCCACTCATGTACATGTCCATTTCAGTGACTCTATTTTAATCTATATTGAACTAGGTAATCTAAATAAAGTCTCAACTCTTTTACAGTCCTCCGTTTATGTCCTAATTTTGTATTAATAAAGTCGCTGGTTAATATAACTTTTGGTAAATAAAGTTACCCAGGTGTTGGACATGTGTCTAATTCATCACCTATTGTGAACCGTTGATGTATTAAAGTCAAAATAAAACCATAGTAAAGATGGTAGGTAAAGGATATGGAATGTCCACATTTTACTGAATAATAAAGTTGTTTGCAAGATTTATTGATAATGTTTGGCTCAGACAGTGGGCATTATTGACTACCTTTGACAGTGGGCATTATTGACTGTGTTTGACACAGTGGGCATTATTGACTGTGTTTGACACAGTGGGCATTATTGACTGTGTTTGACACAGTGGGCATTATTGACTGTGTTTGACACAGTGGGCATTATTGACTGTG
>NW_027200478.1:5000-20297 GCF_038502225.1 Cherax quadricarinatus | reverse complement strand
CACACACACACACATACACAGAAGTAAGACACGAGAGAGAGGGGTGGGTTGATTGAATTTTCCTGGACTGCAGGAAGGTCTTTGACACAATTCCTCACAGGAGGTTAGTGCAGAAGCTGGAGGACCAAGCACATATAACAGGAAAAGCACTGCAGTGGATCAGAGAATACCTGACAGGGAGGCAACAACGAGCCATGGTACGTGATGAGGTATCACAGAGGGAGTCTGTGACGAGCGGGGTCCCACAGGGGTCAGTCCTGGGACCAGTCCTATTCTTGGTATATGTGAACGACATGACGGAAGGGATAGACTCAGAAGTGTCCCTGTTTGCAGATGATGTGAAGCTAATGAGAAGAATTAAATCAGATGCGGACCAGACAGGTCTACAAAGAGACCTGAACAGGCTGGATGAGTGGTCCAGCAACTGGCTGCTAAAATTTAACCAAAGTCGTGAAGATCGGAAAAGGGCAAAGAAGACTGCAGACAGAGTATAGGCTATGAGGCCAAAGACTGCAAACCTCACTCAAGGAGAAAGATCTATGAGTAAGTATAATACCAACTACATCGCCAGAAGCACACATTAACCAGATAACTGCTGCAGCATATGGGAGCTTGGCAAAAACACGTCAAGAAATTAGAGAAAGTGCAAAGGTTTGCAACAAGGTTAGTTCCAGAGCTAAGGGGAATGTCCTATGAAAAAAGGTTAAGGGAAATCGGTCTGACGACACTGGAGGACAGGAGGGTCAGGGGAGACATGATAACGACATACAAAATACTGCGTGGAATAGACAAGGTGGACAGAGACAGGATGTTCCAGAGATGGGACACAGAAACAAGGGGTCACAATTGGAAGTTGAAGACTCAGATGAGTCAAAGGGATGTTAGGAAGTATTTCTTCAGCCACAGAGTTGTTAGGAAGTGGAATAGTCTGGCAAGCGATGTAGTGGAGGCAGGAACCATACATAGTTTTAAGACGAGGTATGATAAAGCTCATGGAGCAGGGAGAGGGAGGACCCAGTAGCGGTCAGTGAAGAGGCGGGGCCAGGAGCTGAGTCTCGACCCCTGCAACCACAATTAGGTGAGTACACACACACACACACACACACACACACACACACACACACACACACACACATACACACACAACCAGGTGATCAGGCTGAGGACAGAAGGTGGGGACTCACAAGAAACGATCAAGAGATATGCGAGGAGCTCAACAGGAGATTTAAGGAAGTATTCACAGTAGAGATAGGAAGGACTCTGTGAAGACAGGACAGAGGGGGACACCAACAGGGAATAGACCAATAGGTGCTGGACGATATGCACACAACTGAGGAGGAGGTGAAGAAGCTGCTAAGTGACCTTGATGCCTCAAAGGCAATGGGACCGGAGAACATCTCCCCGTGAGTCCTCAGGGAGGGAGCAGATATACTGTGTGTGCCATTAACCACAATCTTCAACACATCCCTTGAAACTGGGCAACTACCTGAGGTATGGAAGACCGCAAATGTAGTTCCCATTTTTAAAAAAGGAGACAGAAAAGAGGCACTAAATTACAGACCAGTGTCACTGACGTGTATAGTATGCTAAGTCTTTGAGAAGATTATCAGGAGGAGAGTGGTGGAGCACTTGGAACGGAACAAGCACACACACACACACATCACACACACACACACACACACACACACACACACACACACACACACACACACACACACACACACTTGCTGAGGTGGCAAGAAGAGCTCACTCCAGCAGAGCAAAGTTGCTGGTTATGGGGGATTTCAACCACAGGGAGATTGACTGGGAAAACCTGGAGCCACATGGGGGTCCCGAAACATGGAGAGCCAGGATGTTGGACGTGGTGCTGGAAAACCTCATGCACCAACATGTTAAGGACACTACCAGAGTGAGAGGGGAGGATGAACCAGCAAGATTGGACCTTGTGTTCACCCTGGGCAGCTCAGACATTGAGGACATCAAGTATGAGAGTCCCCTAGGAGCTAGCGACCACGTGGTTCTGTGCTTTGAATACATAGTAGAGCTGCAAGTGGAGAGAATAACAGGAGTTGAATGGGAAAAGCCTGACTATAAAAGAGGGGACTACATAGGGTTGAAGAACTTCCTGCGGGAGGTCCAGTGGGACAGAGAACTGGCAGGAAAGCCAGTAAATGAAATGATGGAATATGTAGCAACAAAATGCAAGGAGGCAGTGGAAAGGTTTATTCCCAAGGGCAACAGTAACAACGGGAAGACCAGAACGAGCCCCTGGTTTACCCGACGGTGTAAGGAGGCAAAAACAAAGTGCAATAGAGAATGGAAAAAGTACAGAAGGCAGAGAACACACGAAAATAGGGAGATCAGTCGCAGAGCCAGGAATGAGTACGCACAGGTAAGGAGGGAGGCCCAGCGACAGTATGAAAATGACATAGCATCGAGAATCAAGACTGACCCGAAACTGTTGTATAGCCACATCAGGAGGAAGACAACAGTCAAAGACCAGGTGATCAGATTAAGGACAGAAGGTGGAGAACTCACAAGAAATGATCAGGAGGTATGTGAGGAGCTGAACAGGAGATTTAAGGAAGTTTTTACAGTAGAGACAGGAAGGGCTGTGGGAAGACAGCACAGAAGGGAACATCAAGAGGGAATATACCAACAAGTGTTGGATGACATACGAACAACTGAGGAGGAGGTGAAGAAGCTCTTAAGTGACCTTGACACCTCAAAGGCGATGGGACCGGACAACATCTCCCCATGGGTCCTTAGAGAAGGAGCAGAGATGCTGTGTGTGCCTCTAACCACAATCTTCAACACATCCCTTGAAACTGGGCAACTACCTGAGAAATGGAAGACAGCTAATGTAGTCCCCATATTTAAGAAAGGAAACAGAAACGAGGCACTAAACTACAGACCTGTGTCTCTGACATGTATTGTGTGCAAAGTCATGGAGAAGATTATCAGGAGGAGAGTGGTCGAACACCTGGAAAGGAACAAGATTATAAATGAAAACCAGCATGGGTTCATGGAAGGCAAATCTTGTATCACAAACCTCCTGGAGTTTTATGACAAGGTAACAGAAGTAAGACACGAGAGAGAGGGGTGGGTAGATTGCGTTTTCCTAGACTGCAGGAAGGCCTTTGACACAGTTCCCCACAAGAGATTAGTGCAGAAGCTGGAGGATCAGGCGCACGTAAAAGGGAGGGCACTGCAATGGATAAGGGAATACCTGACAGGGAGGCAGCAACGAGTCATGGTACGTGAAGAGGTATCACAGTGGGCGCCTGTTACGAGCGGGGTCCCACAGGGGTCAGTTCTAGGACCAGTGCTATTTTTGATATATGTGAACGACATGATGGAAGGAATAGACTCTGAAGTGTCCCTGTTCGCAGATGACGTGAAGTTGATGAGAAGAATTAAATCGGACGAGGATGAGGCAGGACTGCAAAGAGACCTGGACAGGCTGGACATGTGGTCCAGTAACTGGCTTCTCGAATTCAATCCAGCCAAATGCAAAGTCATGAAGATTGGGGAGGGGCAAAGAAGACCGCAGACAGAGTATAGGCTAGGTGGACAAAGACTACAGACCTCACTCAGGGAGAAAGACCTTGGGGTGACCATAACACCGAGCACATCACCGGAGGCACACATCAACCAAATAACCGCTGCAGCATACGGGCGCCTGGCAAACCTGAGAATAGCGTTCCGATACCTTAATAAGGAATCGTTCAAGACACTGTACACTGTGTATGTTAGGCCCATACTGGAGTATGCAGCACCAGTCTGGAACCCACACCTGGTCAAGCACGTCAAGAAGTTAGAGAAAGTACAAAGGTTTGCAACAAGGCTAGTCCCAGAGCTCAAGGGAATGTCGTACGAGGAAAGGTTAAGGGAAATCGGACTGACGACACTGGAGGACAGAAGGGTCAGGGGAGACATGATAACGACATACAAGATACTGCGGGGAATAGACAAGGTGGACAGAGATAGGATGTTCCAGAGAGGGGACACAGGGACAAGGGGTCACAACTGGAAGCTGAAGACTCAGACGAGTCACAGGGACGTTAGGAAGTATTTCTTCAGTCATAGAGTTGTCAGCAAGTGGAATAGCCTAGCAAGTGAAGTAGTGGAGGCAGGAACCATACATAGTTTTAAGAAGAGGTATGACAAAGCTCAGGAAGCAGAGAGAGAGAGGATCCAGTAGCGATCAGTGAAGAGGCGGGGCCAGGAGCTGAGTCTCGACCCCTGCAACCACAATTAGGTGAGTACAATTAGGTGAGTACACACACACACACACACACACACACACACACACACACACACACACACACACACACACACACACACACACACACACACACACACACACACACACAGGTCCGTCAGAGCAGAACAGAACAGCAAGGGCAAGCACACACACAACTATTCTCAGAACCATACAACCTATCACACCATCCCAACACACACTACAATCCATACCCACAGCCTCCACCCAACACCGAGCTATAGAATCCCACAGTATGCCACCAGGTCTCCCACCCTCACAGGCCCCCCAAACCACAGTGTTGGAAAGGAAACTGAAGGTATGGTACACAAACGCTGATGGAATAACAAATAAGTGGGAGGAGTGGCATGAAAGAGTCAAAGAAGCATCACCGGACATCATAGCTCTCACAGAAACCAAGCTTACAGGTATGATAACAGATGCCATCTTTCCAACGGGATACCAAATCCTGAGGAAAGACAGAGGGAACAGGGGGGGTGGAGGAGTGGCATTGCTGATCAAAAATCGCTGGAATTTTGATGAGCTGGAGAGAGGAGACAGCGGAGAAGAAAGTGATTACATAGCGGGAACGCTTCACTCTGGAGGTCCCAAGGTGGTAATAGCAGTGATGTATAACCCACCACAGAACAGCAGGAGGCCAAGGCAAGAGTACGACGAGAGCAATAGAGCGATGGTTGACACACTGGCTAGAGTGGCCAGAAGAGCTCATGCATGCAGGGCAAAGCTCCTGATCATGGGTGACTTTAACCACAAGGAGATCGATTGGGAGAACTTGGACCCACATGGGGGCCAAGATACATGGAGGGCTAAGATGATGGAGGTGGTACTGGAAAACTTCATGTACCAACACGTAAGGGACACTACAAGAGAGAGAGGAGAGGATGAACCAGCAAGGCTGGACTTAGTATTCACCTTGAGTAGTGCAGATATCGAGGACATCACATATGAAAGACCCCTTGGGGCCAGTGACCATGTGGTTTTAAGCTTCGAATACACAGTAGAGCTACAAGTGGAGGGAGAAGCAGGAAGGCCAGGACGAATGAAGCCAAACTACAAGAAAGGGGACTACACAGGAATGAGGAACTTCCTGAACGGGGTTCAGTGGGACAGAGAACTGGCAGGGAAGCCAGTTAATGAGATGATGGAATATGTAGCAACAAAATGCAAGGAGGCTGAGGAGAGGTTTGTACCCAAGGGTAACAGGAATAATGAAAAAGCCAGGATGAGCCCATGGTTTACCCAAAGGTGCAGGGAGGCAAAAACCAAGTGTGCTAGGGAATGGAAGAAATATAGAAGGCAAAGGACCCAGGAGAATAAGGAGAGCAGTCGTAGAGCCAGAAACGAATATGCACAGATAAGAAGGGAGGCCCAAAGACAATATGAAAATGACATAGCAGCGAAAGCCAAATCTGACCCGAAACTGTTGTACAGCCACATCAGGAGGAAAACAACAGTCAAGGACCAGGTAATCAGGCTAAGGAAGGAAGGAGGAGAGACAACAAGAAATGACCGTGAAGTATGTGAGGAACTCAACAAGAGATTCAAAGAAGTGTTCACAGAGGAGACAGAAGGGGCTCCAGAAAGACGGAGAGGTGGGGCACACCACCATGTGCTGGACACAGTGCACACAACCGAGGAAGAAGTGAAGAGGCTTCTGAGTGAGCTAGATACCTCAAAGGCAATGGGGCCAGATAACATCTCCCCATGGGTATTGAGAGAGGGAGCAGAGGCGCTATGTGTACCCCTAACAACAATATTCAATACATCTATCGAAACAGGGAGATTGCCTGAGGCATGGAAGACAGCAAATGTAGTCCCAATCTTTAAAAAAGGAGACAGACATGAAGCATTAAACTACAGACCAGTGTCACTGACATGTATAGTATGCAAAATCATGGAGAAGATTATCAGGAGAAGAGTGGTGGAACACCTAGAAAGGAATGATCTCATCAACAGCAGCCAACATGGTTTCAGGGACGGGAAATCCTGTGTCACAAACCTACTGGAGTTCTATGACATGGTGACAGCAGTAAGACAAGAGAGAGAGGGGTGGGTGGATTGCATTTTCTTGGACTGCAAGAAGGCGTTTGACACAGTTCCACACAAGAGATTGGTGCAAAAACTGGAGGACCAAGCAGGGATAACAGGGAAGGCACTACAATGGATCAGGGAATACTTGTCAGGAAGACAGCAGCGAGTCATGGTACGTGGCGAGGTGTCAGAGTGGGCACCTGTGACCAGCGGGGTCCCACAGGGGTCAGTCCTAGGACCAGTGCTGTTTCTGGTATTTGTGAACGACATGACGGAAGGAATAGACTCTGAGGTGTCCCTGTTTGCAGATGACGTGAAGTTGATGAGAAGAATTCACTCGATCGAAGACCAGGCAGAACTACAAAGGGATCTGGACAGGCTGCAGACCTGGTCCAGCAATTGGCTCCTGGAGTTCAATCCCACCAAGTGCAAAGTCATGAAGATTGGGGAAGGGCAAAGAAGACCGCAGACGGAGTACAGTCTAGGGGGCCAGAGACTACAAACCTCACTCAAGGAAAAAGATCTTGGGGTGAGTATAACACCAGGCACATCTCCTGAAGCGCACATCAACCAAATAACTGCTGCAGCATATGGGCGCCTAGCAAACCTCAGAACAGCATTCCGACATCTTAATAAGGAATCGTTCAGGACCCTGTACACCGTGTACGTTAGGCCCATATTGGAGTATGCGGCACCAGTTTGGAACCCACACCTAGCCAAGCACGTAAAGAAACTAGAGAAAGTGCAAAGGTTTGCAACAAGACTAGTCCCAGAGCTAAGAGGTATGTCCTACGAGGAGAGGTTAAGGGAAATCAACCTGACGACACTGGAGGACAGGAGAGATAGGGGGGACATGATAACGACATACAAAATACTGAGAGGAATTGACAAGGTGGACAAAGACAGGATGTTCCAGAGATTGGACACAGTAACAAGGGGACACAGTTGGAAGCTGAAGACACAGATGAATCACAGGGATGTTAGGAAGTATTTCTTCAGCCACAGAGTAGTCAGTAAGTGGAATAGTTTGGGAAGCGATGTAGTGGAGGCAGGATCCATACATAGCTTTAAGCAGAGGTATGATAAAGCTCACGGCTCAGGGAGAGTGACCTAGTAGCGATCAGTGAAGAGGCGGGGCCAGGAGCTCGGACTCGACCCCCGCAACCTCAACTAGGTGAGTACAACTAGGTGAGTACACACACACACACAGACACACACACACACACACACACACACACACACACACACACACACACACACACACACACACACACACACACACACACACACACATACACACACACACACACAACACACACACACACACACACACACACACACACACACACACACACACACACACACACACACACACACACACACACACACACACACACACACACACACACACACACACACACACACACACACACACACACACCCTCCACCACTTGACACAAACACTTGACACAAACACGTACCAAACACCCCCCCTCCCCTAACCACCTCTCCCCCTTCCCTAACCACCTCACCTTAGCCACCTACCCCTCCCCCAAACCACCTAACCCCTCCCCAAACCGTCTAACCCCCCCAACTACCTCCCTCCCTCCAATAACCATCCTCCCCCTCCCCCATAACCATCCATCCCCTCTCTCCCCCAAACCATCTAACCCCCTCCCCCAACTATCTCTACCCCTCCAATAACCATCCTCCCCCTCCCCCACAACCATCCATCCCCTCTCCTAACCATCTATTCCCCTCCCCCTAACCAGGATGAGGACAAGGGGCTCCAAGGACGAATCTGGGAGGGAGGAATGGGAGGTAGAGCTCAAAAAAAGGGAGGAAGACTGGGGAAGGAGACTAGATGAGCTGGAAAGGAAGATGGAAGAGAGGTTAGCAGCAGAATGCAGAAGGTGGAAGCAACAGGCCACAGCAGCAGAAATCAAGATAGAGAGATTAGAAGAGGAGCTGAGACATCTGAAACAGCACAGAGACAAAGATATTACAGAAGTAGCATCGGCAATGGCTACATCAAACACAGACAACAGGTCTGAAGGAAGCATGGAAACTAAACTGTATGCAGAGGTCCTGTCAAACCCACATGGGGCCAAAACAAAGACAGGGAGCACACTAGGACAGAATGAGAGGTTGGAAGACATTGAAGGAACTAGGACATGTGCAAGGACCTTACCAGATACCTGTGGGGGCCAGGAGCAGGTGAGCAGGAAGGATAAACCAAGAAGCATAGGGGCCATAACTAGGGAAGGGACTGAAGGAAGGAACACTCCACGGGAAGGAACTAAAACACATCAGAGGATGCAATGGGAGTCACAGTGGGAGGTGGAAAGGGAGAGATCCGTGTTTGTCTATGGGCTAGACGAAGCTAAAGGGGAAACTTATGATGAAAGAAAGCAGGAGGAGAAAAAAGCGATTGAAGATATCATGAAGGTGATAGGCGAGGGGGACATGACCCAGGTGGCAAATTTTCGGAGAATTGGGTGGTTCACAAAGAAAAGGAATCGGCCTCTCAAAGTAATTTTCAAGGCAGAATCAACCCGAACCATGATCCTGCAGGAGAAAGCACGGCTGAGAGGCAAGCAGGAGTTCCGGAGTGTGTACCTCGATCGAGACAGAACACAGGACGAAAGGAAGACAATGAAAGAGAGAGTTCAAAAACGAAAGGAGAAATGGGAGGAAATGAAAAAGGAGAGCAGAATAACCCAGGATCAAATGGAAGGACAAGCGCACCCCCCAGAAACACCTGCAGAAGGACTCCAGCCACGACACCCCCAAGGCAACTGAACAATCCAAACCAACCATCACACACCGATCCCTCTGTTTCCACCCCCCGCACCACAGTTACAGTATTAGAACAGAAGTTGAAGGTTTGGTACACAAATGCAGATGGATTAACGAATAAACATGAGGAATGGCAAGAAAGAATCAATGAGAAGTCCCCAGACATCATAGCAGTTACAGAAACAAAACTCATGGAGACAATAACAGATGCAATCTTCCCACCAGGATACCAGATCATGAGGAAAGATAGAAGGGGCAGGGGGGGAGGTGGGGTTGCTCTGCTCGTAAAAAACAGATGGAAATTCGAGAAAATGGAAGGAATAGATGAGACGGGAGAAAGAGACTACATAGCAGGTACACTTCAGTCTGGGGAACACAAAGTGGTCATTGCAGTGATGTATAATCCACCACAGAACTGCAGGAGGCCAAGAGAGGAATATGAAGAGAGCAACAGAGCAATGGTGGACACACTTGCTGAGGTGGCAAGAAGAGCTCACTCCAGCAGAGCAAAGTTGCTGGTTATGGGGGATTTCAACCACAGGGAGATTGACTGGGAAAACCTGGAGCCACATGGGGGTCCCGAAACATGGAGAGCCAGGATGTTGGACGTGGTGCTGGAAAACCTCATGCACCAACATGTTAAGGACACTACCAGAGTGAGAGGGGAGGATGAACCAGCAAGATTGGACCTTGTGTTCACCCTGGGCAGCTCAGACATTGAGGACATCAAGTATGAGAGTCCCCTAGGAGCTAGCGACCACGTGGTTCTGTGCTTTGAATACATAGTAGAGCTGCAAGTGGAGAGAATAACAGGAGTTGAATGGGAAAAGCCTGACTATAAAAGAGGGGACTACATAGGGTTGAAGAACTTCCTGCGGGAGGTCCAGTGGGACAGAGAACTGGCAGGAAAGCCAGTAAATGAAATGATGGAATATGTAACAACAAAATGCAAGGAGGCAGTGGAAAGGTTTATTCCCAAGGGCAACAGTAACAACGGGAAGACCAGAACGAGCCCCTGGTTTACCCGACGGTGTAAGGAGGCAAAAACAAAGTGCAATAGAGAATGGAAAAAGTACAGAAGGCAGAGAACACACGAAAATAGGGAGATCAGTCGCAGAGCCAGGAATGAGTACGCACAGGTAAGGAGGGAGGCCCAGCGACAGTATGAAAATGACATAGCATCGAGAATCAAGACTGACCCGAAACTGTTGTATAGCCACATCAGGAGGAAGACAACAGTCAAAGACCAGGTGATCAGATTAAGGACAGAAGGTGGAGAACTCACAAGAAATGATCAGGAGGTATGTGAGGAGCTGAACAGGAGATTTAAGGAAGTTTTTACAGTAGAGACAGGAAGGGCTGTGGGAAGACAGCACAGAAGGGAACATCAAGAGGGAATATACCAACAAGTGTTGGATGACATACGAACAACTGAGGAGGAGGTGAAGAAGCTCTTAAGTGACCTTGACACCTCAAAGGCGATGGGACCGGACAACATCTCCCCATGGGTCCTTAGAGAAGGAGCAGAGATGCTGTGCGTGCCTCTAACCACAATCTTCAACACATCCCTTGAAACTGGGCAACTACCTGAGAAATGGAAGACAGCTAATGTAGTCCCCATATTTAAGAAAGGAAACAGAAACGAGGCACTAAACTACAGACCTGTGTCTCTGACATGTATTGTGTGCAAAGTCATGGAGAAGATTATCAGGAGGAGAGTGGTCGAACACCTGGAAAGGAACAAGATTATAAATGAAAACCAGCATGGGTTCATGGAAGGCAAATCTTGTATCACAAACCTCCTGGAGTTTTATGACAAGGTAACAGAAGTAAGACACGAGAGAGAGGGGTGGGTAGATTGCGTTTTCCTAGACTGCAGGAAGGCCTTTGACACAGTTCCCCACAAGAGATTAGTGCAGAAGCTGGAGGATCAGGCGCACGTAAAAGGGAGGGCACTGCAATGGATAAGGGAATACCTGACAGGGAGGCAGCAACGAGTCATGGTACGTGAAGAGGTATCACAGTGGGCGCCTGTTACGAGCGGGGTCCCACAGGGGTCAGTTCTAGGACCAGTGCTATTTTTGATATATGTGAACGACATGATGGAAGGAATAGACTCTGAAGTGTCCCTGTTCGCAGATGACGTGAAGTTGATGAGAAGAATTAAATCGGACGAGGATGAGGCAGGACTGCAAAGAGACCTGGACAGGCTGGACATGTGGTCCAGTAACTGGCTTCTCGAATTCAATCCAGCCAAATGCAAAGTCATGAAGATTGGGGAGGGGCAAAGAAGACCGCAGACAGAGTATAGGCTAGGTGGACAAAGACTACAGACCTCACTCAGGGAGAAAGACCTTGGGGTGACCATAACACCGAGCACATCACCGGAGGCACACATCAACCAAATAACCGCTGCAGCATACGGGCGCCTGGCAAACCTGAGAATAGCGTTCCGATACCTTAATAAGGAATCGTTCAAGACACTGTACACTGTGTATGTTAGGCCCATACTGGAGTATGCAGCACCAGTCTGGAACCCACACCTGGTCAAGCACGTCAAGAAGTTAGAGAAAGTACAAAGGTTTGCAACAAGGCTAGTCCCAGAGCTCAAGGGAATGTCGTACGAGGAAAGGTTAAGGGAAATCGGACTGACGACACTGGAGGACAGAAGGGTCAGGGGAGACATGATAACGACATACAAGATACTGCGGGGAATAGACAAGGTGGACAGAGATAGGATGTTCCAGAGAGGGGACACAGGGACAAGGGGTCACAACTGGAAGCTGAAGACTCAGACGAGTCACAGGGACGTTAGGAAGTATTTCTTCAGTCATAGAGTTGTCAGCAAGTGGAATAGCCTAGCAAGTGAAGTAGTGGAGGCAGGAACCATACATAGTTTTAAGAAGAGGTATGACAAAGCTCAGGAAGCAGAGAGAGAGAGGATCCAGTAGCGATCAGTGAAGAGGCGGGGCCAGGAGCTGAGTCTCGACCCCTGCAACCACAATTAGGTGAGTACAATTAGGTGAGTACACACACACACACACACACACACACACATCAACCAGATAACTGCTGCAGCATATGGGCGCCTGGCAGACCTGAGAATAGCGTTCTGATACCTCAGTATGGAATCGTTCAAGACTCTGTACACCATATACGTCAGGTCCAAACTGGAGTATGCAGCACCAGTTTGGAACCCACACCTGGTTAAGCACGTCAAGAAATTAGAGAAAGTGCAAAGGTTTGTGACAAGGTTAGTTCCAGAGCTAAAGGGAATGTCCTACGAAGAAAGGTTAAGGGAAATCGGCCTGACGACACTGGAGGACAGGAGGGTAAGGGGAGACATCATAACAACATACAAAATACTGCGTGGAATAGACAAGGTGGACAGAGACAGGATGCTCCAGAGAGGGGACACAGAACAAGGGGTCACAATTGGAAGTTGAAGACTCAGATGAGTCAAAGGGATGTTAGGAAGTATTTCTTCAGTCATAGAGTAGTCAGGCAAGTGGAATAGCCTAGAAAGTGATGTAGTGGAGGCAGGAACCATACATAGTTTTAAGACGAGGTATGATAAAGCTCATGGAGCAGGGAGAGAGAGGACCTAGTAGCAATCAGTGAAGAGGCGGGGCCAGGAGCTATATTATGTGCTTGTGTATGTGGGATGGTGTGTGTGAGGGTGTATTATGTGCCTGTGTATGTGGGATGGTGTGTGTGAGGGTGTATTATGTGCTTGTGTATGTGGGATGGTGTGTGTGAGGGTGTATTATGTGCCTGTGTATGTGGGATGGTGTGTGAGGGTGTATGATGTGCGTGTGTATGTGGGATTGTGTGTGTGAGGGTGTATTATGTGCCTGTGTATGTGGGATGGTGTGTGTGAGGGTGTATTATGTGCGTGTGTATGTGGGATGGTGTGTGTGATGGTGTATTATGTGCTTGTGTATGTGGGATGGTGTGTGTGAGGGTGTATTATGTGCTTGTGTATGTGGGATGGTGTGTGTGAGGGTGTATTATGTGCTTGTGTATGTGGGATGGTGTGTGTGAGGGTGTATTATGTGCCTGTGTATGTGGGATGGTGTGTGTGAGGGTGTATGATGTGCGTGTGTATGTGGGATTGTGTGTGTGAGGGTGTATTATGTGCCTGTGTATGTGGGATGGTGTGTGTGAGGGTGTATTATGTGCCTGTGTATGTGGGATGGTGTGTGTGAGGGTGTATTATGTGCCTGTGTATGTGGGATGGTGTGTGTGAGGGTGTATTATGTGCCTGTGTATGTGGGATGGTGTGTGTGAGGGTGTATGATGTGCGTGTGTATGTGGGATTGTGTGTGTGAGGGTGTATGATGTGCGTGTGTATGTGAGATGGTGTGTGTGAGGGTGTATTATGTGCCTGTGTATGTGGGATGGTGTGTGTGAGGGTGTATTATGTGCGTGTGTATGTGGGATTGTGTGTGTGAGGGTGTATTATGTGCCTGTGTATGTGGGATGGTGTGTGTGAGGGTGTATTATGTGCCTGTGTATGTGGGATGGTGTGTGTGAGGGTGTATTATGTGCCTGTGTATGTGGGATGGTGTGTGTGAGGGTGTATTATGTGCCTGTGTATGTGGGATGGTGTGTGTGAGGGTGTATTATGTGCCTGTGTATGTGGGATGGTGTGTGTGATGGTGTATTATGTGCGTGTGTATGTGGGATGGTGTGTGTGAGGGTGTATTATGTGCGTGCGTATGTGGGACGGTGTGTGTGAGGGTGCATTATGTGCTTGCGTATGTGGGATTGTGTATATAAGAACATAAGAACACTGCAGTAGGCCTACTGGCCCATACTGAAATCCAACCAGTGCATGGGCGCATAATGCGTGTGGGGGGAATGGTGTGTGTGTGTGAGAGAGAGAGAGAGACAGGAGGGTGTATGTGCGTGTGTGTACTTTCTCTGTCACTGGTCTCTTAATGCGATCTTCCTTGACCTGCCGTCGTGCCGGGGTTGATGTGTGTGTGTGGGAGGGGGGAGTTTGAAGGGAGGTCACTATATCAAAAGGTCACCTGGCACCCAGTACACAGGTGTGCCAATGGCAACAAAAACTCATTACCAGCACCCACCAGGTGCCAGAGGCAGCAATAAACAGGCAGGACCCGCCGGCCGCCTCGTCTCCACGCTCAAACTTCCTCTTTTTTTTTTTTTAACCCTCTGAATTTGGCTACGAGATAATAGTTTGCATTCTTTTATTGTTGTCATTATGGCAGTGACATTGTAATTACAACTTCTTAATTAACTTCCTAACTTTGCGGGAAATCTAATATCGCTCTCTGAATTGCCCCGAGGAGAGGAAGGATAGGACCGAGAACTAGAAAAAGACAGTTTCTCATAACTGTGGCAGGAAAAAATGTTGATGCCATAAGATATTGTAGACTGATAATTGGTCCGTAAATTGATAAAGATTCTCTTCTCCAGCGAAAACCCTTATAATCTGGCGGGAAATATTTCCTCATTAGTCTCATATTAATGTGTGTTTTTTTTTATTATAGAACGGCTTTTAATATTAATTAAACTCTGACAGCTGCAGAGAAAATGCTCGGAATTATTCACATAGTGATGGTGTAATACCGGCTGAAGCAGGAACCACGCAACACACGCTCAACCAGGAACCAAATATGCAAGTACGCAAAAGAGGGACGCAGTAGACGCTAAAGACGGACGCAACAGAGACGCAAAACAGACCCAAAAATAGAAGACACAAAGAGAAATGCAAAGAATGGCCCCGAGAGACACAAATCAACATGTTAAGGAGAGTATAAGTCAACCAAACATACACTAAGAATAAAGAGGGACGCAAATAGAGGGACACATAGATGATGATAAAAGACGCAGCAGCCACGGAAAGAGAAGAAAAACAAGAGTTACATGAAGCTGGAAATGTTGACTACAGCTGCTGTCCTCTAGTTCTTCTGATCAAACCGGACTGCTCCCCGAGCCTGTACTTCGTTACTGGTCTTTCTCCTTCTCCAGTTTTCATATCCTTACTTCTCGTCCAGGTCAATTCGCAGCTTTCCTTGTCCTCTCCTCTGCTTATTCTCATCATCAGATTGACATCCTCTGCGGAGAGAGATACATCAGACTAGTATGTTATTATGTTATTCTGGTATGTTATTCACCCACCCCTGGCACTGTGCCGTTCACAGTAACGATGC
>NW_027200477.1:0-20320 GCF_038502225.1 Cherax quadricarinatus | reverse complement strand
GCTCCACAGAGACAAGTCAATTCTCCCTCAGCAGGTTCCTAGCAAAACAACCTGAGTAAATCCAACCTCTTCATCACAGCCTCTCCTTTTTCTTGCCCACAGTCAATGTGTGTCTACTTTTTCTGTCACGTTTTCCTCACCCATCCCACATATGACACCACCTTCCACTCCCTGGGCCTCCTAAGACACTTTGTGGCAAGATAACGGTATATCTTGGAAAAACATACAACCTCGAAATGGACCTCGATAAGTTTTCCTTCGGCCTAAATATCAGGGGAGGATACCTGGGGAAAATCAGTAGCTCCCATATACTGGTTTCCCCAGTCAAGTCTTTGAATGCAGTTGTTTTTCAGCTGATTTCCTGTCTCCGGTTATTCTTCCTTCTTCTACAATAATTTAATCCTGCATTGTGTAACTCCTCTTCAGTGTTATCGTGTAGTTCTTCGTCTCGCAAAGTCAACCAACCTACCTCACTACTAATTTTTCACTCTCGGTATTCCACTTTAGTATCTGCAGTCCTTTTTATTAGGCGATACTAAATCTCATAATTTTGGTTGATGGTCGCACTGTGATTCTTTGGGAAACCAAGTCTGTCTTTCTCAGTCCTCTTAATTTCTATTTTAAAACACCTCCCTCGTTAATATTAGCTTTTCAAATATAACAGGAATAAATGTTCTGCACAAGCGCCGCTTTCTGTTTCCATGTTTCTTATTAGTTCCTTTATACCCATACACAATCCTCGCTGATATCTTAGGTGGAATTCGGTGTGCGTATTGGGCAGGACAATACACTTTCTTCTTTTTCGTTTTCCCTTCTTGTATTCCTTTACAGACGAGCTTCATTGTTTCATTTGTTAATCATTTCTGGTGCTTCTCTGCAGCTATGCTCGCCATCCTCCGAACCTCCTTCAGGTAAACATTTCTAACTATGGTCTTCCTGGAAGTCTCCTGACCTGCGGTCCAGTCCTGCAGCCTATTTGAAGGGGAGTGAGAGTAATAATGAGCATTGCTTTATACAGACAGCTACAAATGATGTATGTATGTATGCGTGTATCCAACCTGTTAACTGTTACTACCTCTATATGTGCGTTCTCGAGAAAAATACGAAAATTAGGTAGGCAAGTAAATCGTCCCTGAGTAGACTCATGGGTGGGCGAAAAAAAAAAAAATAGTAGAGACGTTGGAAATCGGGCAAAACAACTTATTAGGCATCACTTTGTCCTGTGTTTCCCAGGTGACTACATTTAAGTCCTCTTGTTCCTCAGATCATAACCTGAACGATTTCGATAACCCTATACAAGGTCCCCTCTGCTACTAGGAACTTAGGCCAATATTGTCTGCGTGTCTGCTTATTGCACTTAAGTCTGATGATGATATACACACACACACACACAATAATACACACACACACACACACACACACACACACAATAATATTATATATATATATATATATATATATAGGTAAAGACACATATGCAATAGTTAGGTATCTTTATTATGAAATGTTTCTCTTGGCCATACAGTAGGCTTTTTCTTCAAGTCAAGTATAGAAAAGCTTGATAGAAGTTAGAAGATACTTGAAGACGATGTAATCCAGTCCTATCACTCCCTAAAAGTTTTGTAGGTGGTCAGTCTCAGTCGAATGGATAATTGTTCCACAGTTCCATGACAATATGGAGATGCAAGGTGACAGAATGGAGCTTTTTTATAGAGCCAAGAGGGTGAGACGTAAGGTCAATTAGGAGAGGTAAGGCAACCTTTCAGATGTTGAAAGGTCAGGTCCTTCTCAACCTAGCCGCTCACTAGTGCGTGGTAGCTGTCAGCTGACTTGCAGGTCTGTACCAAGATACCCCTTGTGTTGGGTAGTGTCTGACCTGCAATCAACTTCTGACAACTTCCCACCTCAGTGAGAGTGGCTGGATTTGAGAGGAGGACCTGACCTTTCAACATCCTGAGTTTCATTTACTCCCAGTGGCCTAACGTGTTCACCCTTCTTGGTTTCCTATAAAAGCCCTCCATTCTGTTCACTTCATCTCCATATTGTTTCATACTATGGAACAATGCTCTTTCCTCCAGACTGAGGGACTGGACCACCCTCAAAACTTTAAGGGTGGGTGATGGACTGATTACATCGTCTTCAAGTATCTTCTGCTTCTATCAACTTTTCTGTACTTGATTTGAAGAAGCCTATCTGTGGTAAGGTGAAACGTTTCATAATAAAGATACCTAACTGTTGCATATGTGTCTTACCTAACAACCTGTCGGTATTTTATACCATTTTAATGTTCTATATATATATATATGAGGAGGGGTTGGGATATTGGCAGTTTGGACGGATATGTTGTGTATCTTTATATGTGTATGTTTCTAAACTGTTGTATTCTGAGTAACTCCTGGTAAAAGTAGTGATTAGGTGAGTGAGATGAGTATTGAATGATGATGAAAGTATTTTCTTTTGGGTCACCCTCCTGCTTAGGTGGGGAGTGATTTGGCCGACTTAGCTTAAATATATATATATATATATATATATATAATATATATATAGATATATATATAGTTATATATATATATATATATATATATATATATATATATATATATATATATATATATGTCAAATGGAATAGGCAGAACTTGGTGGATCTTGGCTTAAATAGTTAACATTCATCTCTACATATAGGACAAGTGAAAATTTGTGTATGCAATAACTCTGCCAAAATCATTCTGGAACTCCCAATGAAAAAAATATATTTCACTGTGTTTGTTTAGTATTAAATTATTGTAAACAAATCTAAAATATATTAATAGTTAATAGGCTAAAATAAAATTGTCTGCTTATAATAAGGTTAGGTAAGTTTTCTAAGTTCCTTTTTGGTGCAATTGCTTTACTCTAACATTAATGAAAAAATATATCTTTTAAAACGTATAAGAGAAATTCTTTAGAAAGGACTTAATTTCAAATGAGTTTTCTAAGTAATTGACAAACAATATCTGGTTGTAATTCAGTAATATATATATATATATATTATATATATATATATATATATATATATATGTATATATATATATATATATATATATATATATATATATATGTGTGTGTTGTGTGTGTGTGTGTGTGTGTGTGTGTGTGTGTGAGTGTGTGTGTGTGTGTGTGTGTGTGTGTGTGTGTGTGTGTGTGTGTGTGTGCGTGTGTGTGGAGGTGTGTGTGTGTGTGTGTGTGTGTATGTGTGTGTGTACTCACCCCATTTGTACTAACCTACTTTGTGGTTGCAGGGGTCGAGTCCTAGCCTCCTGGCCCCTGGGCTCTTCACCGGTTGCTTACTAGACCTCTCTCTCCCCTCCCTTGCCTCCATGAGCTTTATCAAACCTCGTCTTAAAAACTGTGTATGGTTCCCCTGCCCCTCCACTACGTCATTTTCTAGGCTATTCCCACTGGGCCTTACAACTCTCTATGACTGGGAAGATTGCCATACTTATCCATCTCTCCTGACTCATCGGTGTCTTCAACCCTTCCAATTGGGTGGCCTCTTGTTTCTGTGGTCCCCTCCCCTGGAACATCCTGTCCTTGTCCAATCCTTGGTTCTATTCCACGGCAGTATTTTATATGTCGTTACTCATGTCTCCCCTGACCCTCCTCCTGTCCTCCAGTGGTGTCCAGGCCGATTTCCCTTAATCTTCTTCTTCTCAGGACATTCCCTTCTTAGCTCTGGAATCCTAACCTTGCTTGCAAACCTTGTACTTTCTAGTTTCCTTGACGTGCTTTTATCAAGTGCGGGTTCTCCAAACAGGTGCTGCATACCCTGGTATGGGCCTGATATACACGGTGTACAGTGTCTGAATGATTCCTTACTAAGGTAAGTCCGGAATGCTGTTCTCAGGTTTGCCTAGGCGCCCATGCATGCTGCAGCAGTTATTCTGATTGATGTGTGTGCTTTCCGGAGACATGCTTCGGTGTTATACCTCACCCCAAGATCTTTCTCCTGATCAGAGGTTTGCAGTCTTTGGCCACCTCCCAGCCTATACTCTGTCTGGTGGTCTTCTGTGCCTTTCCCCATCTTCATGACTTTGCATTTGGCAGGATTAAATTCTCGAGAAGCTTGTACTTGCATGGACCCAGGTGTCCAGTCCCTGTTCCAGGTCTTCTTTTGAAGTCCTGCCTGGTCCTTCACTGTAGATTTAATTCTCCTCATTAATCTTCATTACATCATCTTGCAAACAGGGATACTTCTGAGTCTAACTCCTTCCGTCATGTCGTTCATATACTACCAAAAAAATAGCAACTTGGTCCTAGGGACCTGACCTTCTGTGGGACCTCCTGCCTCGTCACAGGTGCCCTACCTGTGATACATCATTACGTACCATGAGACTCGTTGTTGCCTCCTCCTGTCAGGTATTATTCTCTGATCCATTGCAGTGCTCCCTTTCCTGTTATATGCGCCTGATGCTTCTAGCTTCTGCACCTAATCCCTCTGTGAGGAACTGTGTCAGGCCTTCTTGGCAAGTCCGCCAAGAAGATGTCAATTTAACCCTCCCCTCTCTCTTCTTGTCTTACTTCTGCTATTTTTATCGTAAAACCTTCCAGGCGGTTTGCCAGACACAGGATTTGCCTTCCTCTCGTGGAATCCGTGGCTTGGTTGGCATTTATACTCCTGTTCCTGTTCCTCCAGGTGGCCCTCCACCTCTCTCCTGATAATCTTCCTCTCCATAATTTTCCAGTATACTATACTAATGTCAATGACACAGGTCTATAGTTTAGTGCCTCTCTGTGTCTCCTTTTTGAAAAATGGGAACTACATTTGCCGTCCTTCCATACCCTTCCCTTCAGCTTGCCCAGTTTCCAGGGGATGTGCTGAAAGATTGTGGTAATGGTGGCACGCGACAACATATCTGCTTCCTCCTCTAATGGGGACCCTCTGGGAGGGAGAGATGCTTGTCCAGGTCCTACTGCCTTTGAGGTATCAGGGATGTCCCTTAGCAGCTTTCCTTCACCTCCTCCCTCCTCTGTATGTATGTCGTCCAACACTTGTTGGTGTATTCCTTTGTTGGTGTCCCCATCTGGTCTGTCCCCTCAGAGTCCTTCCTGTCTCTCACTGTAAATACTTCCTTAAATCTTCGTGTTGAGCTCCTCACATACCTCTTGATCGTTTCTGTGAGTTGCCTCCACCTTCTCCTCCTCAGCCTTATCACCCTGGTCCTTGACTGTTGTCTTCTCCCTAATGTGGCTATGTTAGCCTTGGGTGGGCTGGGGATTTTGGACTCTGGATGTCTATGTCGTTTTCTCTATACTTGTCGCTGGGCCTCTCCTTCCCATCTGCGCATACTGCTGGCTGGCTCTTCTACTAATCTCCTTGCCTTTTCCTGGGTCCTATGCCTCCGTGCAATTTTCCATTCTCTGTTGCACTTAGTTTTTGGCTTCCCTCTACACCTTCTTCTCTTCGCAAACCAAGGACTCCGTGGTGGTCTTCCTCATTATTTCTGTTTCCTTTGGGAACAAAACTTTCCTCTGCCTCCTTGCACTTTGTTGCCACATATTCCTCCATCATCTCGTTTGTTTACTGATTTTCCTCCTACCATTTCTCTGTCCCACTGAACCTCCTGCAGGAAGCTCTCATACCTGTGTAGTCCCCTCTTTATAGCTTTCATGGCCTGTCCCCTTCAGTTCCCTGGGTGTTACCTTCTCCACTTCTGTAAAACTCTACTATATATAGTCAAAACTCAGAACCTACATGATCGCTAGGCCCTCCAAGGGGCCTCTCGTAAGTGATGTCCTCTGATGTCTGGAACTGCTCAGGGTGAACACAAGATCCAGTCTTGCTGGCTCATCCCTCCCCTCTCTCTCTGGGCTTGTGTCCCCTGACATGTTGATGGCATGAGGTTTTCTAATCACCACATCCATCATCTTGGCTCTCCATGCTCTGGGACCCCTCTCATGGTGGCCTCCCAAGCTTTTCCTAGTCGATCTCCCTGTGGCTTGGAAATCGTCCCATTACCAGTAACTTTGCTCCTGCTCGGGAGTGAGCTTCTTCCTTTGCCTACCCTCAGCCAGTGTGTCCTCACCATCACCCTGTTGTCTTCGTAATTCTCTCTTGGCCTCCTGCAGTTCTGTGGTGGTTGGTACATCAACTCCCAATGACTACTTTATGTTCTCCTCCGGACTGAATTCTGTACCTACAATGTAGTCTCTCTCCAACTATGTCCATGCCTTCCGAATCAAACCTCTACTGGTGTTTTTATGAGCAGTGCAAACCCTCCTCCCCTCTACCCTTCTTCTACTTTCCTCAGGATCTGATATCCTGCTTGGAAGATTGTTGTCTGTTATTGTCTTCCAGTGAGTTTTGTTTCTGTGGACTGCTTAAGGTGATGTCTAGGGGATTTTTCACTGATTCTTTCTATTCCACTTTCTCATGTTTATTCGTTATTCCATCCGTGTTTGTGTACCAAACCTCCTTTAGTTTCTTTTCTATCATTGTGGTCATGCAAGTATATTGGGGTTAGGGGGAGCGAGAGCCTCCTTGGTGGGGGCCATAAGGGGCTGTGGTGTAGGTGGGGTATGTGTTGGTGGGGTGGGGTCAGAATGCCCATGGGCGGGACAGCTGCTTGGGGGTGGAGGTGTGATATGGGGGTTGGTGGGCAGAGGGAACAGGTGGGGTTGTGGGTTGTAGTATAGGGCTGCCCTCAGCTGGGTGCGTTGGGAAATGTCCGTGGGTGGTGGCCCTTTTGGTGGGAGATTCCTGGGTGGGGTGCTGGTTCCCTTCCTCCTGTGTCTGGGTCCTGCCTCATTTTCATTTGCTTCATTCGTTCCTTCCTGCCCGTTGGTGCCCTGTACCCTCTCTTCTTCAGTGTAGTCCTTTCTTCTTGTGTTCTGTCGTGGTCGAGGTATACTCTTCTGGTACCCTCCCTTGTCCTCAGTCCCCTTGGCCTGCTCTTGCAAGAACCTCTGATTCTGAACTGATTCTTCCTTGAAAGTTACCTCTGATAGGCCTGTATTCCTCTTCCACCCTGCAAACCCACCCAACCCTCTGAAAATTTGTCACCTGGGTCATATTGTCCTTCCCTCATTGTTTTCATAAGGATGCCTTTCCAATCTATTTTTTTTCTCCCTCCTGTTTTATTTCCTTCTCAAAGTTGGCCCCTTGGCTTCTTTGGAGCCCTGTACACAAACACTGGGATCTTCGCCCTTTCCTCCCTCCCACTGAGTCTCCATCTGCAGTCCTCTCTGAGGCATTTTATTTCCTTCCTACTTGACATGTTTCTTGCCTTCAGTCCCTGTCATATCTGAAACCCCTTCTATTCCTCAGTGGACTGTCTTTCCCTGGCCAGCTGTCCTCCTTGCTTACTGCAGTTGGCTGTTAAGAATCTCTGCATATAAATAAATAAACCTTCATTGCTCCTTCGACCTGTCGCTTGATCTTATAGTGTGCTCATCGTCTTTCCCCTGCCCCTCGTGGGTCCTGATAGGCCTTTCGGTACGGTACGGCATGTCCTCCGTTGTTAAGCCTTACTCATCCCCTTTGTCTGCGCCTCGACTTTTTGAATTTCCATCATTGATTCTTCAGACCTGTCCGTTTGATCTCTGTGTGCCTTCATCTGTCTTTTCCCCTGGCCCCTCCCCGTGGGCGGGTCTGATAGGGCCTCTCTTCGTGTACGGCATGGTCTCCCGTTGTTGCTTTTTTACCATCCCCCTTTGTTCTGCGCCTTCCGACTTTGAATTTCCTGATGTCACATCTGAATTGTCATTTGTCTCTCTAATCTGCTGCAGGCTAAAGGCCAGTTTCTGCAAATACAAGGCACCTCCCCAGTATCCTGTAGGTTTCCCCTTGCTACATGATCACCTTCTCTCCCACTTCCTGCACTCCCTTCTTCAGCTATCCGCTGCTTTCCATTTTCTTACCTAAGCTCTACTTATCTTCCTTCCTCAACTCCTTCCTCCCTTTTTGGAGCTCTAACTCCCAGTCTCCTCCTCCATGGTTCGGGTCTACCTCAGATTCTGGTCGTCCTTCTAAGGTCCCCAACGGCCCATATATTATTACCTGCAGACAGAAGGCACTAGAGGAGGGAGGGGGTGGGGGTGGGGAGAGAGAGGGTGGTAGAGAGAAAGGGTAGAGAGGGAGAGAGAGGAGAGAGGCTGGGTAGAAGAGGGAGAGAGAGGAGAGAGGTATGGGGGGTGAGGGATAAGACCAAGGGGGAGAGAGAGAAACAGGTGGGGGAGAGAGGTAGGCAGGAGGGGGAGGGGAGAGAGGGAGGAGGGAGGGAGGAGGAGGGAGAGAGAGAGGTGAGAAAGGAGGGCGAGGGAAAAGGCTTGGGTGAGAGAGAGAAATGGAGAGATGGAGAGAGGAGCCTATAGAGAGAGAGGAGGGGTGAGAGATTGGGCCTATGGGAGGTGAGGGAGGAGAGGGAGGAGAGAGATGGAGAGAGAGAGGAAGAGATAGAGGGAGAGAGAGAGGGAGAGAGAGGAGGAGAGAGAGGGAGAGAGAGGGAGGAGATATAGGAGAGGGGAGGGAGAGAGGAGGGAGAGAGAGGGGAGGGAGGAGAGGGAGGAGAGAGAGGGAGGGGGAGGGGAGAGGGAGAGGGGAGAAGGGAGAGGAGGAGGGAGAGAGGGAGAGGAGAGAGGGGAGAGGGAGAGAGGGAGAGAGGGAGGAGAGGGAGAGAGGAGGGAGAGGGGAGAGGAGAGGGGAGAGAGAGAAGGGGGAGAGAGAGGAGGGAGAGAGGGAGAGAGGGAGAGAGAGAGAGAGAGAGAGAGAGAGAGAGAGGAGAGAGAGAGAGAGAGAGAGAGAGAGGAGGGGGAGGGAGAGAGGAGAGAGGAGAGAGAGAGGGGAGAGAGGAGAGGAGAGAGGGAGAGGAAGAGGGGAAGGAGGGAGAGGAGAGAGAGGGAGAGGGAGGTGGAGGGGAGAGAGAGGGAGGAGAGAGGGAGGAGAGTGAGCAGGAGGGAGAGGGAGAGAGAGGGAGAGAGAGAGGGGAGAGGAGGGGAGAGGGAGGAGGGAGGGGGAGGAGAGGAGAGTGAGGGAGAGGGAGAGTGGGAGGGAAGGAGAGAGAGGGGAGGAAGGAGAGAGAGGGGAAGGAGGGAGAGAGAGAAGGAGGAGGAGGAGAGGGAGGGAGAGGGAGAGGAGAGAGAGGAGAGAGAGGAGAGAGAGGAGGAGAGAGAGGAGGGAGAGAAGGGAGGGAGAGAAGGAGGGAAGGAGAGAGAAGGAGGGAGAGGGAGGAGGGAGGAGGGAGAGAGGAGAGGGAGAGAGGAGAGGGAGGAGGAGGGAGAGAGAGGAGAGAGGGAGAGAAGGAGGAGGGAGAGAAGGGTGAGGAGGGAGAGGAGAGAGGAGAGGGAGAGTGGGAGGGAGGAGAGAGGGAGGGAGAGAGAGAGGAGAGAGAGAGGGAGAGAGAGAGGGGAGAGAAGGAGGGAGAGGGAGAGGGCAGAGAGAGAGGAGAGAGGGGAGAGAGAGAGGAGAGAGGAGGAGAGGAGAGAGGAGGGAGAGAGGAGGGAGAGAGGCACCTGGCTGATGGTAATGCTGGCAGTAGCAAGTAAGGATGAATGGGAGGATGTTGGCACCTGGAGAAGCAAGTTGATATCCTTGGGGGGTGTGAAATTTGACTCCAAACTTAACCATGAAAGAACTGATGCTTGTAAAATCTGCAAACAAGGCAGCCAGGAAGCTTACAGCACTTCCCGCCGTATATCGCATCTTCGCTTTGACAGCAGGGGCTTGCAAGATCCTGCATAGAGGTGCACAAGTACGCCTACACCTTGAGTATGCCCTCAGACCTTTCTTTGGTTTGCCTGTCCCCTCCTCCTCATCTGGGCGTGACTGCTTGACAGAGTAGAGAACAGAGCAAGACGTCTCTTATCTCTCGCCCTGGACCCTATCCTGGATAGGATCTGTCCACTTTCAGCAGAGCCTTCCAACACAGGAGGGGTGGATGTGGGTGGCCTTACTGTTATGGGGCCTTCAAGGCCAATATTGTCAAATACCACACTTGGATTCCACTTGTGGATGGAACAGCGTGAAATAAGCTTTTATGCCATGACGTAAGTACGGGCAGCAGCAACTTCACTCTTGGCTGTACCTCTCCTTCTCCAGAACATCACTCCATCTGAGATCATACATACCCAGGATGACTCGAGTATGGAATACATCTGTACAGTATAATGATGTCAACCCTGAGATAACGTCAGTTGGATCAAATGAAAATGCTGGGCCCACAGATGGCATTCCTAACTTCCATCCTGTTCCCTACTTGTGTAGTCTCATAACAACATAAGCCTTTCTAAATGAGCTGATGTAGGGTAATAGCTCTAGGCTTGCCAATAAAGCTTAGGGAATCCTTAACCTGTAAATAGGCCTGTCAAATAAAGCTTAGGATCCTTAACCTTGTCAAACCCCTGTGTAAAGAGAGGGAGAGAGAGTGGAGGGGAGAGAGAGAGGAGGAGAGAGGTGGGAGAGAGAGAGAGGAGGGAGAGAGAGGAGGGAGAGAGAGAGAGGGAGGGAGAGAGAGGGAGGAGAGAGAGAGGGAGGGAGAGAGAGAGGTGGGAGGGAGGGAGAGAGGGAGAGAGAGAGAGGGAGGGAGAGAGAGGAAGAGAGAGGAAGAGAGAGGGAGAGAGAGGGAGAGAGAGAGAGGGAGAGTGAGAGAGGGAGAGAGAGAGGGAGAGAGAGAGAGAGGGAGAGAGAGAGGTAGAGAGAGGGAGAGAGGGAGGGAGAGAGAGAGAGGGGAGGAGAGAGGAGGGAGAGAGGGAGAGAGTGAGAGAGAGAGAGAGAGAGAGAGAGAGAGATAGAGAGAGAGAGTGTGTGTGTGTGTGTGTGCGTGTGCGTGTGTGCGTGTGTGTGTGTGTGTGTGTGTGTGTGTGTGTGTGTGTGTGCACTGCCCAATCATAATTTACATAACATATGAACGTCCCAAAACAAATATAAACCTCCATGATCTTACCGTACTTTTCAATCACACTCGTCTTCTATACCACCTTGCTGATCTCAGTGTAAAACACTCTTTCATGGCAACTCCGTCAATCAAAATTACATTCAATTACTTAATCTCGTCACACAAAAACATCTCATTCACCTTGGCCCACATTTATCTATTATTTTCACATATAATGGTCAGGGAAAACCTGATAAAATAATCACCAACAAAGCCAGCAATTATCTTCGCCATTTTATAACACCCGGCCCTCTTTCAGGATCTGACCACATTCCCATCACCCTCCATATTTCTTCCAATCCAATACTCATTCCAGTTCACCCAACTCCAGCTTACTCACAGGCTGACTGGGACATATTCAAGCATCACCTTGACTACATAGATCTCACACACAACTTCGACAACTGACTCTTATCAGACATAGACACACAACTTGCACGAATACAACTTTCTATTACACAAGCTGCTGGGAAAGCAGTGCCCACTAAACACTACAAGGTACGCTATTCTTTCCGACCTTCGGAAAGAACACAGCGCCTGCTCACATGTTACAGACACCGCTTTGGCATTAATCAAAACAGACTGAATCTCATACGCTGGGATCTCTCTATACTGTGGGTGCACATCATTCACAGTCTAGAGAATGACCACAACAGACACTGGCAGTCACTAAATGACACAGCAGAAGCTAAACGCATTAAGGTTCCCAAGAATTTCTGAAATTTCATCCGGAAAATCAGTGAAACCCCAAACACTACAGCTTTCAGACACATCTCTCACAACAACAAAGCCAGCACGGATTCATGGAAGGAAAATCCTGTATCACAAACCTACTCGAGTTTTATGACAAGGTAACTCAAGTAAGAAATTAGAGGGAGGGGTGCATTTTCTTGGACTGCAAGAAAGCCTTCGACACAGTTCCTCACAAGAGATTAGTACAGAAGCTAGAGGAACAGGCACGTATTACAGGAAGGGTACTGCCAAAGATCAGAGAATACCTAACAGGGAGGCAACAGCGAGTCATGGTCCGTGATGAGGTATCACAGTGGGCACCAGTGACGAGCGGGGTCCCACAGGGGTCAGTCCTGGGACCAGTGCTATTCTTTGTATATGTGAACGACATGATGGAAGGGATAGACTCAGAACTGTCCCTGTTTGTAGATGATGTGAAGTTAATGAGGAGAATTAAATCAGACGCGGACCAGACAGGTCTACACAGAGACCTGGACAGGCTGGATGCATGGTCCAGAAACTGGCTCCTAGAATTTAACCCCGCCAAATGCAAAGTCATGAAGTCGGAGGAGGGCAAAGAAGACCGCAGACAGAGTATAGGCTAGGAGGCCAAAGGCTGCAAACCTCACTCAAGGAGAAAGACCTAGGAGTGAGTATAATACCGAGTACATCGCCAGAAGCACACATTAACCAGATAACTGCTGCGGCATATGGGCGCTTGGCAAACCTGAGAATAGCGTTCCGGTACCTCAGTAAGGAATCGTTCAAGACTTTATACACTGTGTACGTCAGGCCCATACTGGAGTACGCAGCACCAGTTTGGAACCCACACCTGGTCAAACACGTCAAGAAATTAGAGAAAGTGCAAAGGTTTGCAACAAGGCTAGTTCCAGAGCTAAGGGGAATGTCCTATGAAGAAAGGTTAAGGGAAATCGGTCTGACAACACTGGAGGACAGAAGGGTCAGGGGAGACATGATAACGACATACAAAATACTGCGTGGAATAGACAAGGTGGACAGAGACAGGATGTTCCAGAGATGGGACACAGAAACAAGGGTCACAATTGGAAGCTGAAGACTCAGATGAGTCAAAGGGATGTTAGGAAGTATTTCTTCAGTCATAGAGTAGTTAGGAAGTGGAATAGTCTGGCAAGCGATGTAGTGGAGGCAGGAACTATACATAGTTTTAAGACGAGGTATGATAAAGCTCATGGAGCAGGGGGAGAGAGGACCTAGTAGCGGTCAGTGAAGAGGCGGGGCCAGGAGCTGAGTCTCGACCCCTGCAACCACAATTAGGTGAGTACACCAAAATGTCATCTCCCTCTTAACTCGTCTCCCCAAGAAAGCACCTGGTGCTTCTGGCCTATCTCATTCTGTCCTTCGACACCTTTCACACTGTCGCTTCAGCTATTACCGATCTCTCCAGTGCATACGGATGCTTCCCACCTTTATTCAAATCTGCTTTGGCTACTCTCATCCCTAAGCCTGGTAAAGACTTGACAGACCCAAAGATCTAAAGGTCCATAGTCCTGCTAGAAATCTTAGGGATGACTTTTGAGCAACTTATGAACATAAGACTCAGAACTCACCTTGAGACAACCTACTGAACGAACAGCGCTTTGGAATCAGACAACACCGCTCTACTCAAGACGCTTTAAACATCGTCCTGAGCTATATTCACATAAACAAGGCCCAAGATCTGCACCTCCTTTGATTTTCCAGTAAATTTGACGAAATTATTATGCAGTTTCCTTGATGGCCGCACTATGTGCATAAAGTTCAGGAACAAAACCTCTGACTACTTCACCCTTCATGCCGAAGTCCCACAAGTCTCTGTGCTGTCTCCTACACTCTATATTCTTTACACACATGACATGCCTGAACCCATATACTCAAACACACTCACCACCTCTTATGTAGACAACATTACACAGGTCACAGCACACGGCAACACTAGATTCCTTACACACGGAATACAACTCGAGGTCGATAGGATTATCGCATGGGAACTATTATGGCTAATAAAAACCAATGTCAACAAGTCCAAGATTAACTTTTTCTATAAAAGACGTGGCACCTCTGCTCCTGTCGAACTTAAAACCTGTCCTTTACGAATACTCATATCATGAACATTTTCTACAGTAGTACTTGGAGTTACCCTTGACTGCAGGTTGAGCATTAGACCACACATCACTTCCAAAACAGCTGTTGCCGTGATTGAACTCTCTCAGCTCAATAAACTGAGAGGTGCAGGTCCTGCCACCAAGCTTCACTTATGCACAGCACTTATCAAGCCTCTCATCACTTACACTCCCCTTGCCTTAACAACCAAGACTAACGCACTGAAGCTCCAACGTATCCAGAACCGGGCGTTGACAGACTTGAGACATACAACGAACACAGAACTTTTTTATCTTGACAGACGCCCTCACAGTCTTGTCAATCTCTTCCGAGCTCTTTACGATCTGTTCCTCCCGCCTCGATACACTTAATTTTTCCCCAGCACTCTTACGCTCCTTTTTTTGCATTTTTTCACGCTATAATGTCCTAAAAGATTACCATCTTTGCCTATTTATTTTTTATCTCTCCACCTCATCTTTAACTGCCATTGTCGTAGAGAGGCGTTCTCTGTGCAGTACGGTGGAGCGGCTTGCCTGGTGTCATTTGGAGCCACCATACCTCCTGCCCTTAGCCCGATTTGCGTGACGTTCTTGCAGTTGATACGAGATACGAATGCGAGACAGAGAGCAGCAGCACATGATTTATTTTATGCCCTATATTATGCCTTACAATGCCTTGCGGTTGGCATAGACATATGACCAGAGCTTCAACACTAGATCAGAAGTTAGGTGCAAGACTTGGAGTTCACGTCATTAGTGTGACTCTTTAGCGGAGTCAGAGGTGAAAATGGTACTTTGGTCAGTGAAGCATTTCTGATATCCATCTATAATTATTTAGATTAAGATTCGTAATATAAATAAAAATTTGAAGTGTTAATAAATAGAATATCTTCACATAAGTTCCAGATATATCTCTTAATCACTAACAGCCAAAAAAAATATGACAAAACACTTGACAGGTGAACCAGTGACTGTGAGAGTGAGAGCTGGTTCAGTCGCTCTACCTCAACCTTACGTGTCAACGACTGTGATTATTGTAGTGTTGGGTGAGTTAGTGACCGCATGTGTGTGCTACAGTGTGCAATATTACATGTTATGTGTTAGTGATACAGTGAGTGATATAGTGTGAAATGTAATGTGTAACGTGTTACTGATATGTGAAAAATCAGACTGTGTATACAGTGTTGCAGTGCGTAAGATTTCACAAGATATAGTGTTGCAGTGAGTAGGATGTCACAAGATACAGTGTTGCAGTGTGTAGGATGTCACAAAATACAGTGTTGCAGTGTGTAGGATATCACAAGATACAGTGTTGCAGTGAGTAGGATATCACAAGATACAGTGTTGCAGTGTGTAGGATGTCACAAAATACAGCGTTGCAGTGTGTAGGATGTCACAAGATAGTGTTGCAGTGTGTAGGATGTCACAAAATACAGTGTTGCAGTGTGTAGGATGTCACAAAATACAGTGTTGCAGTGTGTAGGATGTCACAAAATACAGTGTTGCAGTGTGTAGGATGTCACAAAATAGTGCTGGTGTGTAGGATGTCACAAGATGCAGTGTTGCAGTGTGTAGGATGTCACAAGATGCAGTGTTGTTGCAGTTTGTAGGATGTGTTGCAGTGTGTAGGATGTCACAAGATAGTGTTGCAGTGTGTAGGATGTCACAAGATAGTGTTGCAGTGTGTAGGATGTCACAAGATACAGTGTTGCAGTGTGTAGGGTGTCACAAGATAGTGTTGCAGTGTGTAGGGTGTCACAAGATAGTGTTGCAGTGTGTAGGATGTCACAAGATAGTGTTGCAGTGTGTAGGATGTCACAAGATAGTGTTGCAGTGTGTAGGATGTCACAAGATACATTGTAGCAGTGTGTAGGATGTCACAAGATAGTGTTTCAGTGTGTAGGATGTCACAAGATAGTGTTGCAGTGTGTAGGATGTCACAAGATACAGTGTTGCAGTGTAGGATGTCACAAGATACAGTGTTGCAGTGTGTAGGATGTCACAAGATAGTGTTGCAGTGTGTAGGATGTCACAAGATACAGTGTTGCAGTGTAGGATGTCACAAGATACAGTGTTGCAGTGTGTAGGATGTCACAAGATAGTGTTGCAGTGTGTAGGATGTCACAAGATACAGTGTTGCAGTGTGTAGGATGTCACAAGATAGTGTTGCAGTGTGTAGGATGTCACAAGATAGTGTTGCAGTGTGTAGGATGTCACAAGATACAGTGTTGCAGTGTGTAGGATGTCACAAGATAGTGTTGCAGTGTAGGATGTCACAAGATACAGTGTTGCAGTGTGTAGGATGTCACAAGATACAGTGTTGCAGTGTGTAGGATGTCACAAGATAGTGTTGCATTGTGTAAGATGTCACAAGATACAGTGTTGCAGTGTGTAGGATGTCACAAGATAGTGTTGCAGTGTGTAGGATGTCACAAGATACAGTGTTGCAGTGTGTAGGATGTCACAAGATACAGTGTTGCAGTGTGTAGGATGTCACAAGATACAGTGTTGCAGTGTAGGATGTCACAAGATACAGTGTTGCAGTGTGTAGGATGTCACAAGATACAGTGTTGCAGTGTAGGATGTCACAAGATACAGTGTTGCAGTGTGTAGGATGTCACAAGGTACAGTGTTGCAGTGCGTAGGAATTCACAAGATATAGTGTTGCAGTGTGTAGGATGTCACAAGGTAGTGTTGCAGTGTGTAGGATGTCACAAAATACAGTGTTGCAGTGTGTAGGATGTCACAAAATACAGTGTTGCAGGGTGTAGGATGTCACAAGATACAGTGTTGCAGTGTGTAGGATGTCACAAGATAGTGTTGCAGTGTGTAGGATGTCACAAGATAGTGTTGCAGTGTGTAGGATGTCACAAGATAGTGTTGCAGTGTGTAGGATGTCACAAGATAGTGTTGCAGTGTGTAGGATGTCACAAGATACAGTGTTGCAGTGTGTAGGATGTCACAAGATAGTGTTGCAGTGTGTAGGATGTCACAAGATACAGTGTTGCAGTGAGTAGGATGTCACAAGATACAGTGTTGCAGTGTGTAGGATGTCACAAGATACAGTGTTGCAGTGTGTAGGATGTCACAAAATACAGTGTTGCAGTGTGTAGGATGTCACAAGATACAGTGCTGCAGTGTGTAGAATGTCACAAGATAGTGTTGCAGTGTGTACAATGTCACAAGTTAGTGTTGCAATGTGTAGGATGTCAAAAGATAGTGTTGCAGTGTGTAGGATGTCACAAGATACAGTGTTGCAGTGTGTAGGATGTCACAAGATACAGTGTTGCAGTGTGTAGGATGTCACAAGATACAGTGTTGCAGTGTAGGATGTCACAAGATACAGTGTTGCAGTGTGTAGGATGTCACAAGGTACAGTGTTGCAGTGTGTAGGATGTCACAAGATACAGTGTTGCAGTTTGTAGGATGTCACAAGATACAGTGTTGCAGTGTGTAGGATGTCACAAGATAGTGTTGCAGTGTGTAGGATGTCACAAGATACAGTGTTGCAGTGTGTAGGATGTCACAAAATACAGTGTTGCAGTGTGTAGGATGTCACAAGATAGTGCTGGTGTGTAGGATGTCACAAGATACAGTGTTGCAGTGTAGGATGTCACAAGATACAGTGTTGCAGTGTGTAGGATGTCACAAGATAGTGTTGCAGTGTGTAGGGTGTCACAAGATAGTGTTGCAGTGTGTAGGATGTCACAAGATAGTGTTGCAGTGTGCAGGATGTCACAAGATATAGTGTTTCAGTGTGTAGGATGTCACAAGATATAGTGTTGCAGTGTGTAGGGTGTCACAAGATAGTGTTGCAGTGTGTAGGATATGTTGCAGTTTGTAGGATGTCGCAAGATACAGTGTTGCAGTGTGTAGGATGTCACAAGATACAGTGTTGCAGTGTGTAGGATGTCACAAGATACAGTGTTGCAGTGTGTAGAATGTCGCAAGATAGTGTTGCAGTGTGTAGGATGTCACAAGATAGTGTTGCAGTGTAGGATGTCACAAGATACAGTGTTGCAGTGTGTAGGATGTCACAAGATACAGTGTTGCAGTGTGTAGGATGTCACAAGATACAGTGCTGCAGTGTAGGATGTCGCAAGATAGTGTTGCAGTGTGTAGGATGTCACAAGATAATGTTGCAGTGCAGTGTAGTGTGTATGTCACAAGATAGTGTTGCAGTGTGTAGGATGTCACAAGATAGCATGTGCAGTGTGTAGGATGTCACAAAATGCAGTGTTGCAGTGTGTAGGATGTCATAAGATACAGTGTTTCAGTGTGTATGATGTCACAAGATAGTGTTGCATTGTGTAGGATGTCACAGGATACATTGTAGCAGTGTGTAGGATGTCACAAGATACAGTGCTGCAGTGTAGGATATCACAAGATACAGTGTTGCAGTGTGTAGGATGTGACAAGATAGTGTTGCAGTGTGTAGGATGTCACAAGATAGTGTTGCAGGGTGTAGGATGTCACAAGATAGTGTTGCAGTGTGTAGGATGTCACAAGATAGTGCTGTAGTGTGTAGGATGTCACAAGACATAGTGCTGCAGTGCAGGATGTCACAAGATATTGTTTCAGTGTGTAGGATGTCACAAGACATAGTGCTGCAGTGCAGGATGTCACAAGATATTGTTTCAGTGTGTAGGATGTCACAAGACATAGTGCTGCAGTGCAGGATGTCACAAGATATTGTTTCAGTGTGTAGGATGTCACAAGATAGTGTTGCAGTGTGTAGGATGTCACAAGATAGTGTTGCAGTGTGTAGGATGTCACAAGATACAGTGTTGCAGTGTGTAGGGTGTCACAAGATAGTGTTGCAGTTTGTAGGATGTCACAAGATAGTGTTGCACTGTGTAGAATGTAACAAAATAGTGTTGCAATGTGTAGAATGTAACAAAATAGTGTTGCAGTGTGTAGGATGTCACAAGATACAGTGTTGCAGTGTAGAATGTCACAAGATACAGTGTTGCAGTGTAGAATGTCAAAAGATACAGTGTTGCAGTGTAGAATGTCACAAGATACAGTTTTGCAGTGTGTAGGATGTCACAAGATACAGTATTGCAATGTGTAGCATGTCACAAGATACAGTATTGCAGTGTAGGATATCACAAGATAGTGTTGCAGTGTGTAGGATGTCACAAGATAGTGTTGCAGTGTGTAGGATGCCACATGATACAGTGTTACAGTGCGTAGGAAGTGACAAGATACAGTGTTGCAGTTTAGAATGTCACAAGATACAGAGTTACAGTGTGTAGGATGTCACAAGATAGCGCTGCAGTGTATAGGATGTCACAAGATAGCGCTGCAGTGTATAGGATGTCACAAGATACAGTGATGCAATGTAGGATGTCACAAGATACAGTGTTGCAGTGTAGGATGACACATGATACAGTGTTACAGTGCGTAGGAAGTGACAAGATACAGTGTTGCAGTTTAGAATGTCACAAGATAGTGTTGTAATGTGTAGGATACCACAAGATAGTGTTGTAGTGTGTAGGATACCACAAGATACATTGTAGCAGTGTGTAGGATGTCATAAGTGCAGTGTGTAGGATGTCACAAGATAGTGTAGTGTTGCATTGTGTAGGATGTCACAATATACATTGTAGCAGTGTGTAGAATGTCACAAGAGTGTTGTAGTGTGTAGGATGTCACAAGATAACCTTACTATGTTAATAATTAGCTATCCTCAGAAGGGATTTTTAAGTGATTTTCAGTTTGTTTTTTAATTCCAACTTTTCGTTTCTCGTTCACACTGCGAGAAACCTATAAAATCTTGTGTAGTGTTACTAGAGCCAGATTAATGGAGCAGTAAACAAGTACACGACGTCACTGACTCAAGCTGTTGAAACAACTGCCTTCATTCTGGCATAGCACGAGGCCTGGTCAGAGACGAGACCGGGCGAGGCCTGGTAACAGACCGGGCGAGGCCTGGTCACAGACCGGGCGAGGCCTGGTCACAGACCGGGCGAGGCCTGGTCACAGACCGGGCGAGGCCTGGTCACAGACCGGGCGAGGCCTGGTCACAGACCTGGCCGCTGGGGAGTTATTACCAGTAACCTTCTCCATCTTCTAACAATCATAAAAGCAGTCTCTCAGGTCACAGACGACAGAGTGAAATTCAGGTATGTTGGTGTAGAGTTGATCATTGTATATGTAATATAATGCAGAAGCAGCCACACGGAGATGCAAGTCTTCAGCTCTAGATCTTTCTCACTCTCGTGCGTCGCCACGAACAATGTATTGTTGCAAGACGTCAACAGAGAGGAGGACAGAGCTGTATGACCCTTACGGGTTTAGCGCTTAGTTATGGTAATAATACCCCTCAAGGGAGGTTCCTTGACGCTGGTGAGGTGCTCTTGATCTAGGGAATTGGATCTGTACTCCGGTTCCCTGAACTGAGCCTGAATACCTTTCATCCCCCCCACGTGCGCTGTATAATCCTACGGGTTTAGCGCTCCCCCATGATTATAGTAATAATATGATAATAGGTAGAGAAATTCTCTGGCAAGGCACAAGGCATCACTGATACCATCTGTCTTGCTTCAGAGAATGTCC
>NW_027200476.1:0-20334 GCF_038502225.1 Cherax quadricarinatus | reverse complement strand
ATAAAGGAAAGCTCATTTTCACGTGAGAGTTTGTAATATTGTGATCAACATTATCAGCTGACCACTGTGTGACTTTGGTATGATGATTGTTTCCAGACTCCCTTCGCATGACTGAGTGCTTGAATAAACAAATTCAGTCTTATGAAACGAAAATTCATGCTGAAAAAGTTCATCTATGAGGCATGGTGATCCATTAACATGGTCAGCCTCTGTTTCTAATCCCAAGAGAATCGGTGCCATTAGTATTTTCTGTCTCACATCTTAACTTATACTAACCAGTTTGATATCACTTGTTAGTATCAGTGTTTCTACAAACTTATGAAGTTAAATACTGTCTCTTTCTAGATCTTTGAAGCCATCAACTAATGAATACCCCTCATGTGTATTTCGCTTCTCTAATCTCTTCTCGTATAATCTTGGCAGTAGCCAATGATAACACAGTTTGCCATATTTGGAAAACAGACCACATTTTTCTTTCTAATGATTTCAGCAAAATAGACGCCATCACCACAGTGCTCCTGTAGCTTCTGCTTTATTCTCTTCTTGCTGTAAACTTCGTCTCATGCTAATTCAACCATGTGTGCGTGAAGTTGCTCAAGTGTGTATAACTCGGCTTTACAGTCATTCTCGAGCCATCTACATAATGCCTCAAACCTGTCAACCATTTCATCGAGCATTGGTTTTGAGGGTGGGAAGGTGTGCATGAATTCCAGATGTCAACGAAGATGGTATCTCTTCTTCTGGCACCAAATCAATACATCCCTCCTATTGAGTTTGGACCTCATTTGCCATCGAGTCAGCCCGACTGTAGCATTTGTCCACAATGGTATTTCTAAGGGGAACTGATCGTACAAGTATTATAGGCTTTCTGCCTGGGGTCAAGAATTGTCAGCACAAAATATGTCATTATCTTTCCAGCTAATTGTTTCATCACTGGAAGACGTCAGTCGCTTTTTACATGGTCCATCATTATTATACCGCTCCTTGGTGCTCCCTCGATTATCAATGTATTTCTTTTGGTAAATAATACTGGTGCGGTTTGAGCCTTGTTTGAAAGGCAATCTTGACGCGGTGGTAGAATACAAGTTGAAATTGAGACACACACGACTACGGTGCTCTTCGCACCTACTGCTAGGTTGAGGGACTGATTACCTCATCTTCTGTACATAGTTCTCCTGTCTTCAAGTTATGTCCTGGAATTTGTATTGATAAAGCCACTGGATGGCGAAACGTCTACAATAAAGATACCCAGATGTTGCACATGTGTCTCAATTTCATCTTGTCGGTATTGTATACCATTCTTTTACAGAATACAAGTTAATGAACAAGACACATGTGCAACACCTGATTATCTTTATTCTGAAGGCGTTTAGCCAACCCGAGGCTTAATTAATTTAGTACAGAGGTTATTCGGGATAGAAGATGAGGTGTCAGTCCCTCAGCCTAGATGGCGTTCACCACCGTAGTCTTGCTGAATTCAAGCTGTGGGACTCATTACTTCGTCAAATGCAGTTTCCAGTTTCAGTAACTTCAAATATCCTTTGTATTAAATTTATAAAGCCACTAGTCTTTAGAATAAAGATACTCAGGTGTTGCACATATCTTATTCATCAACTTTTTATTATTGTATACTATTACTGCTACCAAGATATGAGGGGTTTCTGCTTTGGGATATGGGCGTCTTCTCTGTTAGGAGTACTTCTCCCCACAGCATGCTTGCCTCACTAGGATCCCAGCAACTCTATTCATAGAATATTGATTACAGAAGGTAAAAAATACTTTGAACAGTTTTATTTGCTTTGTGATTACGATTTATGTAACATGAAAATGAATTGGCCAAAACAGTAGCAAGTTTATAATGAAAGTGTAAATGATAGTGACAAACATATATTTTGAAGCTCTGAATAACCAAACAGTTCAAGTGTTTTGTAAATAAAATAAGAGTAACCTTCAGGCTCTTTAATATTGGTATGCAGGTAGTAAACACTTAACCATGAATTTGTGAATTGTCATATCACTCATTCGTGATTGGCTGTCTGGAAGCCAGGACGTTTATGATTGGATATCTCCAGTATGTTACAAACAAAGCGGCAACTTTCCAGATCAGTGTGCTTCGAGCTTTAATTATCAGAGCTTTAGTAAGAAGGGGAAGGAAGAAGGATGGGTAAGGATGGAAATATAGGAAAAGAGTGGGTGGGGGAGGGGAAGTAGGGTAATAACCACTTTGGTTCATTTTGATACAAGTGTGTGTGTGTGTGTGTGTGTGTGTGTGTGTGTGTGTGTGTGTGTGTGTGTGTGTAGTGTCTTAAATGAATCAATTTCATTGAATTGGGTATAACACCTACCCATCAGTTTCACACAGTTATAACAAGTGTAAATCTGCATGACGCTGAGTTGGCAGGGGTACACTTTTTTTTGCAAGAGGAAGGTTCAAAGGCGCTTGCTGAAGATGGTGGTTACAAGGCATTCGATGGAGTTTGGCTGCTTTCCTTGAGTTATTGGTTGGCTTAGCCGTTTCTGTGGTGGTGTCCTAAATAGGATGCTTGCATGAGATACACGGTTTGTTGTAAGCTGTTGATTGTTTCAAGTGAAGTCTCAATAAATTGGGGCATGATTATTCTTGAAGAACATAGAATGGTTCAGTGTTATCCAATCTTCTATCTCTTCGGGGAGATCACTCAGGATCATTGGTTTCGGGAAGTTCTTGTGAATGAAGTGCTTGACTCTTTGTTGAAGAGTCATCTTTTGTGTTCTGTGGGGAGGCGTGGTGATGTAGTCTGTGGTGTTTGATTGTGGAGGGTTGTCTCTGTCAGGAATATAGAGTTCCTGCATGTCATATAGTTGTCTCTGTCTAGCCTGATATTTATAGCATCGGTTCCAAGTTGAATGTGTAGATCTTCCATCCTGAGTCTCTCTGTCTGGTGCCCGTAATAAAGCGGAGTGCTCTGTTCTGGACTCTTTGTACCCTAATATGTTGGATTTAAGGTGTGGGCATGCAAGGATATTCAAGCAAAGGTCTTATCTTGTAAAGGTGCTTCTTTGTGGGAGGGGGCGTCGGTAAACCTGAATGGCTGGCTGAGTCGGACTTTTGCTAGGTTCACTTTTTTGGAGATGTGAGGTGTGGAGTGGAGTAATCTGTCGATCTCATATCCCAGGATCTTATTAGGGTTTCTGATAGCTATAGGTATCCCTCTGATGGAGATAACCACCTTTGTTGTCAATAATTGATGCAAGGAAACCGATGGTGCTGATGAGGACTTTCTCTGGACTGGTCGTAATTCTCTATTTCTTTTCCAATTTGGCTGTTCTTCGAAGTTCCGCATTCATTTTCTCCATTACTCTTCTATGTGTGTTTATTCCCGAGATGGGAGTGGAAGATACTACATGGATAACAACATCAGCAAATTGGGTGATGATGGTATCTTCGAATTCAGGTTGGGGGAGATCATTAACGTATATTTAAAGAGTATGGGGCTGAGGCACGAGCCTTGTGGTACTCCAGCTGTCGGTGTGAAACATTCTGCCGACTTGCCGTTAAAGGTGGGGATGATGCTTCTTCCTGATAAGAAGTTGTATGAGCCTGAGAGAGGTCCAGTTGTGGTCAGGAAGGTCGGCAAGTTTGAATGTGAGTCCATCGTGCCACAGGATGTCGAAGGCTTTATGTACATCCCTGGTTGCAATTAGGGCCAAATTTCCCTGTTTCTTCAGGCTATTTACCACATCGAAGATAATATTCATACCATGTTGGGTTCCTCGGTGGGCCCTGAAGCCAAACTGCTTTTCAGCAAAGAGGTGGTTGAATTCCATATAACAGTACAGTCGATTGGAGATGATTTTTTCAAAGACTTTGGCAGTTACTTCCAGTATGGAAATAGGTCTGTAGTTTTCCGGTTATCTTCGTTGGGTTTAGCAATGAATATCATCCTCCCAGTCTTAAGTTCAAGGGGAAAGTGTCCAGACGCCAAGATGGCGTTATAGCTATTAACAAGAGAAGTCTTGCAGTTGCGGGGTAGATACTTTAATTGTTTTGCTGTTATGCCTGAGGGGCCTGGTGCTTTTATTTCTCATTATTCCTAAGACTTGGCAAATCTCCTTGAGTTTAATTGATCTGGTGAAGGGGTGTTCGATTTCAAGGGTAGCTGTATCAAATGATGGTACTGGGTGGAAGTCTGCCCAGATGTCATCCCTCCATTGGTTAACACACTGGTAGTGATTGTTGTTGAATCTTCTACTTTCACTGTGTGAGAGAATTTTCAACCACACTTCACACATCAGATTCGCTTGGTCCTGTGGGTCCTCGATAAGGGTAGACATTTCATCACTGTCTACGTCGGTGAAGGAGTGTGTAAGGAGTTGAGCGAGTGTGGGTTTAGCCCCCAGCAGCTGGCGAATCTTACACCAGAACTGTTCCGGTTGACATTTGTATTGATTAGCCTGGAGGACAAAGATATTTCCATATTTCTCTTTTATGCTGGGTGATTAGAGTGATTAATTCTCTCCTCAGCCTCTGAGTACAGCCCTTGTGGGATGTCCCGTTTGGTGGTGGTTTCTACACTCAGCTTGATAATTATTTATGCTATCCTTAATCTCTCTAGTTGGTTTATACTGCTGGTAGGCCTTTGATGATGTTCGTAGCATTCCCGGGTGGCCTCAGTAATTCTACCGTGGGGAAGCTGATAGCCTCATCTATTGCAGTTGCAGGCTGGTTCTAAGAGAAACAATATGGTCATCTCCTAGGTAGTCCCTGAAGGGGTCAAAGCCTAATGTTCCTAGAAACCATACCCCCGGTCGGGATTGAACCCGCGGTCATAGAGTCTCAAAACTCCAGCCCGTTCCTAGGTTAGGTTTTGGGAGAGTGGGTATGCTGAAAGGTGAGGTCTGAAGCTTTATTATGACAGGAATGTGGTCTGACTCAACATTACCGCCTGGTGAAACTTTGCAGTGAAATAAGTCGCAGTCTCTGTTGGTAAGTACTACGTCAGGGGTTCCCGGGTGGGGGCTCATATATGTCTTAAAGATTGGGCTTTGGAATGGTAAGTTTCTTACTAACATTATATTGAAGAGCTGTTTACCCTTTTGGTCACCTAGTGGTTGAGTGGCGCTGCAGCTGAAGAGAGGTGGGTGATGGGCATTGAAATCCCCTGCTAGGACTGTAGGGACATTCATACTAAATAATTGGCGAAGGGGAATGGACTCTATATAAGGCTGTCTGGGGGGTAAAAGTAAACCGTTCCCACTAAGAGTCGTCCAAAAGAGGTCGTCAGTTCTATCCCTATGATGCTGCCCTCATCGACATGAATGTTGCCCTCATCGACATGAATGTTACGGAATTCATGTCCCTGCTTCACTAAGACTGCCACTCCACTGTAGGGCCCTCTGGATTCCTCTAGTGTTGAGTATCCACCCAGTTTTATATGTTGGTCTGGTCTAGCTGTAGTCTCCTTCAGGAGGATAATATCCGGGTTGTGGTTGCATAGATCTGTTTCTAGGAGGTAGCGGTTGAAGTGTTGGATGTTAAGTTGTAAATTCGTGATCCCTTATTTAGTGTGTTGTGTTTTTGCTGCGTTCAGAGTATTGTGGTCTTTGGTTATAGCCTCCTGGGGTGTGCATGCTGTCCCTGCTCGATTCGTTGGGGGTAGAGGAGGCTGTAGTGCTGAGTTGTTCTCTGAGAACAGAAATGTTGGTCCTCATCAATACTGTTGGTGTTGGTTACACTAACTGACGAATCAAACTAGTCATTTGTTTCTAGGGACACGTCAGCTGCCTCGTTCCCAAAATGCACTGGGTCATCATTGCCATCCACTCGGGGATGGGAGACATTGGGTTCTCTTCGTGGAAGGGTACGAGATTGGGTCGAGCTGTATGTCCAGCAGCTGCATCATTCAGAACAGCGATGTAACCTGGTTGGTCATTAGGGTCAACCTCTATGGCGGCAGATTGTGCAGCAGTGACTGGTGCAGGTGCAGGGGTAGTTTCTTCCCTGCTGGGGAGGGGGGGTTAGGTGTGGATGTTGGGGAGTGCATGCACCCTGGTTGGAGGGGAGGAACTTGTTGATGAGAGCTCTCTGTCTGGGACGATTATAGCTGAGGCTCCATTTGCTAATAACATCTCGTTGATGATGGTAGAACAGAGTTGGTTATCGCCCCGTGACATGTCACTGGCCACCATGTACGTCAAACTTCCTTTCATTACTCCTTGAATGGACCCTGGGGAGATAGGGCAGGAGAGTGGACTTTGGGTTTGTTGCATACCAGGGTTAGGTAGGGGGGTTTGGGAAGTGGAGGAGGTCCAGACATTGTGGTTGTTAGAGGGTGCATTAGGTGCCCTGCCAGAGCTCGGTAGATTGGGTAAGGATTCATGGGACTGCATGGATGGTGCTGGAGTAGTAGTTTTCTTGGCATTCGCCAGTTTCTTGTCTTCCAGAATTTTCTGGACTGGATTTCCTAACAGGGCAACTAGGGAAGACATGATGTTGCCTACCGCAAAGGGCACACTTGGGTTTGCTGCTGTTTGTGCACTGTCTGTAAACATGTTCGTCTGATCAGATACTGCAGACTGTTTTTGTATTGATGCGCTTTTTTATATTATGGCCGAAACCAAACACTTGAAGCACTGAGTGATGTTCACAAACATCATAGATATTTGGTCCAGTGTGCATTTGGTACCATAGCATTTCAAACCGTTGGCACAGATGAATTTGGCTTCTTCTGGAGTCTTGATAATTAATTTCAGAGACTGCTGGTTGTTTGAATTCTTTGCAAACTTATATGCCTTAAGGACGTTGATCTCTGAGTTTGCACTGTTCATCTCCTCCACTAGTTCTTCAGCAGAATTTTCACGCATAAAGCTGTTGATGCATGCAACAAACACAAAGCGCTGGGCTGGAAGTTGTCAGGGGTAATAGGGGTGATACCTTCATTGAGGAGTTTGTCGAGAATATCTTTCTTTAACAATTGGAGTAGCTCCTCTTCCGAGGAGAGAAGTAGTACTGCACCATTGGGTCTGAAATATATCTAACGGTGCAACCGTGGCATTAGTACAAATTTAGCCTAAAATTTCCTTTTTGGACTTCTGGCCATCAGTGACCCGAAGTCTGACTCTTATATTGGGCATGGTGCCCAGTTAAGGTAAGGTTGTTCCAGATAATATGCTGGAAAAAAGAACTTTCCTAAGTGCCCTACATTCCTACTTCAGCTGACTTATGAAGGTCGGCTCTTAACGAAGACTACTCTCGAGGAAGTGAGGGGGACGGGGCCCAAGGCAATGATCGACCAGAGTTTAAAATACCACACAGGCTACTTGATAGTCATCTTACCATGTTTTAAATCGCCAGAGGTGATGTTGCCGAAAAAGCAGAAGACAGGAAAGGTAGAAGGATAGTGTAAAGAGAGTGTGGTTAGGCCAGTGAAGTGGTTGGGGTATTGAGGGGGTTAGGATGAGTTGGAGGAGTGATGGAATGAGAGGGGGGAGCAAGCAAGCTAGTCACCGCCATACCTTCTTGATGGGATGGCGGTCGAAGTGACAGCAAGTTTCCTCCCAGCTCTGAACAACTCAAGATAACTCAAAAAATATCTATGGGTCTTAGTGCTCAGAGTGAAATCGCCGACGTCCTCAACCTGCCCCGTCCACTTGCAGAATCGGGAATCGAATGCCTAATCCAGTGTGCTTTGAAAGGTTTGTTCATGTATGTAAGTCTGGAGCAAACACCTAACTTGGGCCAATCAGCAGTCAGTTGGTCGGATATCAGGTTGTAGTCAGTAGCGAGGAAGTGGCCAAGAGGGCCAATCAGCAGCCAGTTTGATAGTCAAGGTGGATGTCAGACAGGATGTCCCGTAGCTCGACCGCTAGTGCACTCCGCATACTCCATACTGTCTTTCCTACCATTTCTCTGTCCCACAGCACCTCCCGCAGGAAGTTCCTCATACCTGCGTAGTCCCCCCCTTTTATAGTTTGGCTTTTCCCATTCGACTCCTGTTACGCTCTCCACCTGTAACTCGACTATATAATCAAAACTCAGGACTAGGTGGTCACTAGCTCCGAGGGGCCTCTCATAAGTGATGTCATCAATGTCTGAGCTACTCAGGGTGAACACAAGGTCCAGTCTTGTTGGTTCATCCTCCCCTCGCTCTCTGGTAGTGTGTCTGATGTGTTGATGCACGAGGTTTTCCAGTACCACATCCATTATCTTGGCTCTCCATATTTTGGGGCCCTCATGAGGCTCCAGGTTTTCCCAATCGATCTCCCTGTGGTTGAAACCACCCATAACCAGTAACTTTGCTCTACATATTTGAGCTCTTCGTGCCACGCTCTGTTGTTCTCATCACATTCCTCTCTTGGCCTCCTGCAGTTCTGTGGTGGGTTATACATCACAGCAATGACTAACTTATGTTCCCCAGATTGAATTGTGCTTGCTATGTAGTCCCTTTCTGCAATCTCGTCCATGCCCTCCATTTCCTCGAAACTCCATCGGTTTTTTATGAGCAGTGCAACCCCTCCTCCCCCTCTGATCCTTCTATCTTTCCTTAGGATCTGATATCCCAGTGGGAAGACTGCATCTGTTATTGTCTCAGTGAGTTTCGTTTGTGACTGCTATGATGTCTGGGGACTTCTCATTGATTCTTTCATGCCATTCCTCGTATTTATTTGCTATTCCATCTGCGTTTGTGTACCACACCTTCAGCTTCTTGTCTGTCACAGTGGACCTGGGAGAATATTGGGGATGGGGGTGGGAGCCCTGGGGGAGCTATGGGGGTTTGGTGTGGGTGAGATTTGTGGTGGGGGTGAGACAGTGCCCATAGGGAGCTGCTGTGGCAGTGGGGTTTGTGATGGGGGGTGGGGGCAGAGGGAACAGTGTGTGGGTGTTGGTTGAGATTGTTCAGCTGCATTGGGGTTTCAAAGTGTGGGTGGGGTTTGTGGTGGGATCAGAGTGCCCAAAAGGGGCTGCTGTAGAGGTGGGGTTTGTGGTGGGGGTGGGGGCAGAGGGAACAGTGTGCATGTTTTGGTTGAGGTTGTTCATTTGCTTTGGGGTTGTGGTTGGAGTCCTTCTGTGGGTGTGTCTGTAGGGTATATTTGTCCTTCCACCTGAGTCTGGGTTCTGCTCATCCTCATTGATGCCTCCAGTTCCTCCTTTCGTTTTTGTACTCTCTCTCTGTCTCGTCCTTTCCTCCTGTGTTCTGTCGCGATTGAGGTACACGCTCTGGTACTCTGACTTGTCCCTCAGTCGTGCTTTCTCCTGCAGGACCCTGGTTCGAGCTGATTCTGTCTTGATGACTACATTGACAGGCCGTCTCCTCCTGAATGCAAACCACCCAATTCTCCGAAAATTGGCCACCTGGGTCATGTCTCCCTCTCCTATTGCTTTCAAGATACTTTCGATCGCTTTCTTCTCCCCCTGAATTCTTTCATCATAGGTTTACCCTTCAACTTCTTGAAGCCTGTAGACAAACATTGACCCCTCCCTCTCCTCCTCCCACTGTGTGTCTCATTGTGTCCTCTGAGGTGTTTTTTCTCCTTCCATCAAGACGTTCCTGCCTTCAACCCCTGCCTTCGCTGCAGCCCCTACCCTCAGTGGACTGTCTTCCCTTCTCAGCTATTCCCTGCCACTGTAGTTGACTGTTAGTCTCTGCATAAGTCTTGTCTCCTGCATTGACTGCAGGCTTCACGATTGGTCTTCCTGTACTCATCTTTTCCTGAATCCCTACAGCCCCCTCATCTGTGACTGGTATAGAAGTCCCTGATGTCATTCCTGTGCTGTCATTTGTCTATTCTGTTTCAGTTTTTTTAGCTCCTCTTCTAACCACTTTATCTTGTCTTCTGCTGCTAAGACTTGTAGTCCCCACTTCCTGCTCTCTTCAGCTATCCTCTCCTCCATTACCCTGCCGAGTTCAGCTAGCTTCCTTCCCCACTCTTCCTCCATTTTTGTGAGCTCTACCTCCCAATCTTCCCTCCCGGGCTCCTCCCTCCTGGGTTCAACCTCCAGACCCCTGGGTCTCCACCCTCTTGGGTTACCCAATTTTTCTTACCATGGAAAGGAGCTTGTGTGTGAGAGAGAGAGAGAGGGGGAGAAAATGCTGGGAAGAAGGCTAGAGATAATGAGTGGGAAGGGAGGGGAATTAGGGGAGGCCAAGGGAGGAAAGGGAAGATGAATGGAAGGTGTGTGTGAGGAGAGGAGAGAGTGAGAGCGAGGGCTTGGGACCGGATGTCCAGTGGTGGGTAGGGAAGGTAGTTGGTATGTGGTTGAGGGGTAACTGTTACTCCACTCCTGTGTGTGTGTGCCCCCCCACTTCTAAGTATTTATACTACTACTTAATACCAGTAGTAATACCGGTAATTCTAAAACTTACCAATAGTAATTCTGACACTTACCAATTCTACTTATAAAATATGGAAATTACTACTAGGTTCTAAAACTTAACATTTCTCAACTTCTACAAGTGTCTATCTACCCTTGTGTGTGTGTGTGCGCGCGTGTGTGCGCGTGTGCGTGTGTGTGTGTGTGTGCGTGTGTGTGTGTGCGTGTGTGCGTGTGTGCGCGCGTGTGTGTGTGTGTGTGTGTGTGTGCGTGTGTGTGTGCGCGCGCGCGCGTGTGTGTGTGTGTGTGTGTGTGTGTGTGTGTGTGTGTGTGTGTGTGTGTGTGTGTGTGTGTGTGTGTGTGTGTGTGTGTGTGTGTGTGCGCGTGTGTGTGCGCGCGTGTCTGACGTTACCCCTCACTATGCCGCTTCACTCTCCTCACACACTCATCCACCCTGTCTCCACCTTATCTATGCTATTTTTACTCTAATTCTGGTAATAGCTTGCAGGAGTGAGTGACCAGTATCTAACAGTGATGCAGAGACCAGAATCTGACAATATGCAACCACAATAGGTGAGAAGTACTTGCGCTGTCAGCAGGACAATGACAAGTTGCCAGATACTGATAACGTAGTCGTCGTACATAGGCCTTGTATCACTGTTTTGAAAATCCTTCACCTGTGATATTTATAACCATATATGCTCATACATCCCGCGTTCAAGTTATTTCACTTTTCACTTATGATAAAATACACTTCACATTTGGTGGGCTACACTTTATATTCATAATGGCACACAACCTGTTGTGACGTCACTGCTTCTGCAGGCCTACTCCTGCCACCTTCCCTTTATATATATTTTATATTTCCTTTATCCTTTTGCTTATTAACTTTGTCACTCTCACTGTATGCTTCCCCACTTGTTAACCAATCTCTCGTAATTCTTGAACACCTGCTTCCACACTCGCTTTGATCTTTGTATATTTGAATCTGTGTGGCAACAGGTGCCTACTAGGCCCCTAACAGTTTGGCACTTTGAAATATTGATGATTTCAGGCTTCCTCCGATGTTTTTTTTAACTAATAACTTGGTTATCACTCGTAGGGTTGCTCACTGACGTTGTCACTACCACTGGTTACTGCTAGCAGTCACTGCGCGCCTTAAAAAAAACTAAGGTTCTCGGAGCCTTATGCCCCCACGTGTATGTGTGTGTGTGTGTGTGTGTGTGTGTGTGTGTGTGTGTGTGTGTGTGTGTGTGTGTGTGAAATGTTGTCAATAAAGGATCACAGTATACTGCATGTGTGTTTATATTTCCACCGATGTATTTACTACTAGGTAAACAGGGGCAGCAGGTGTAAGATGATCTGCCCGTTCGTCTCGCCTCGGCCAAGTATTGAACCCGGGTCATTTACTTATTGATTGTAGCAAATATGATTTTTGTCCAAGAAGAAGGGTTGAATTGAGGACTTTCCTAGCATGGGACAGTAAGCCTGCGGCAGTGCTCCTCTATTCTCATGCATTCATGTGAGTGTGGTCACTATTTCTATAATGAACCTATGTTGTGAAAGTTTGACGTACAAAACATACTGTAAACAAAATGATGTTACCTGTGAATGTAGATGAATGGTTCAGAGAACCGACAAGTTGATAAATTAGACACACAGGCAACATTTGGGTATCTTTAATGAGGGAACGTTTCGCCACACAGTGGCTTCATCAGTCCATACAAAGAAGAATGGTGAAGAGCAGTAGTAGTTTGAGGTAATCAGTCCCTCAGCCTTGAGTTAATGTGGTCAGTCCATCAATCTTGAAAAGTATACAGCATATGTGCTGAGAAGTAGCTGAGGGACTGATTACCTCAAGCTCCTCCTGTTCTTCACCATTCTCCTTTGTATAGACTGATGAAGCCACTGTGTGGCGAAACGTTTTAAAGATACCCAAATGTTGCACATGTGTCTAATTTATTGTTACTTGTAAAGTTGACTGGTGATCATAAATAAAACCTTGAATTTGTGGGTAAACAAGATATAACTGTTGGTAGCGCTGTGCGCACTCACGTACCTAACACACCTTATCTTGGGCAAGCGTACCAATCTATACATTTCTGCAAAAAATAGATATTTTGGCACTGACAAATGGAATGTATCACTTGTTGCCGGAGAAGCCTCAGGTTGTTGCCGGAGAAGCCTCAGGTAAAAAGTAATATAAACTTTCGAAATTGAAACTGTAATGGCATAACGGGAGGAAACAGATAACACCTCAATAGTATTACAGTCTCTTGTTGGCTTCTCTAGTCATTATTTTTCATAGGAAGGCGGTGAACAAGTAGGGTTCGTACATCTCCTGGGACCTGAGTGGATTCAGAGCCCTTGTATTCAATGTTGTAAAGAAAAATTGAACGGAGACAAAAGTTTCCAGGAGGAAAGTGGACCAGTACCTGCTAGAAATGCTTGATCAACCAGGCTGTGACGGGCGTGGGCGCAATCCTTCCTGTAAAATACTCCAGTTTTAAAATTTTAAAGCCAGTTGCCTGGAGTTTACCTGGAGAGAGTTCCGGGGGTCAACGCCCCCGCGGCCCGGTCTGTGACCAGGCCTCATGGTGGATCAGAGCCTGGTCAACCAGGCTGTTACTGCTGGCTGCATGCAATCCAACGTACGAGCTACAGCCCGGCTGGTCAGGTACCGACTTTAGGTGCTTGTCCAGTGCCTGCTTGAAGATAGTCAGGGGTCTATTGATCCCCCTTATGTATGCTGGGAGGCAGTTTAACAGTCTCGGGCCCCTGACACTTATTGTATTGTCTTCTAACGTGCTAGTGACACCCCTGCTTTTCATTGGGGGGATGTTGCATCGTCTGCCGAGTCTTTTGCTTTCGTTGTGAGTGATTTTCGTGTGCAAGTTCGGTACTAGTCCCTCTAGGATTTTCCAGGTATATATAATCATGTATCTCTCCCACCTGCATTCCAGGGAGTACAAGCTCAGGAACCTCAAGCGCTCCCAGTAATTGAGGTGTTTTATCTCCGTTATGCGCGCCGTGAAGGTTCTCTGTACATTTTCTAGGTCAGCAATTTCACCTGCCTTGAAAGGTGCTGTTAGTGTGCAGCCTAGATAGAACAAGAGACCTGAAGTGTGTCATCATGGGCTTGGCATCCCTAGTTTTGAAGGTTCTCATTATCCATCCTGCCATTTTTCTAGCAGATGCGATTGATACAATGTTATGGTCCTTGAAGGTGAGATCCTCCGACATGATCACTCCCAGGTCTTTGACGTTGTTTTTCGCTCTATTTTTTGGCCGGAATTTGTTTTGTACTCTGATGAAGTTTTAATTTCCTCATGTTTACCATATCGGAGTAATTTAAATTTCTCATCGTTGAACTTCATATTATTTTCTGCAGCCCATTGAAAGATTTGGCTGAAGTCCTCCTGGAGCCTTGCAGTGTCTGCAGTGGAAGACAGTCATGCAGATTCGGTTGTCATCTGCAAAGAAAGACACGGTGCTGTGGCTGACATCCTTGTCTATGTCAGATATGAGGATGAGAAACAAAATGGGAGCGAGTACTGTGCCTTGTGGAACAGAGCTTTTCACCGTAGCCGCCTCAGACTATACTCTGTTGACTATTCTTTGTGTTCTGTTTGTGAGGAAATTATAGATCCATCTACCAACTTTTCCTGTTATTTCTTTAGCACGCATTTTGTGCGCTATTACGCCATGGTCACACTTGTCGAAGGCTTTTGCAAAGTCTGTATATATTACATCTGCATTCTTATTGTCTTCTAGTGCATCTAGGACCTAGTAGTGATCCAGTAGTTGAGACAGACAGGAGCGACCTGCTCTAAACCCATGTTGTCCTGGGTTGTGTAACTGATTGGTATCTAGATGGGTGGCGATCTTGCTTCTTTGGACCCTTTCAAAGATTTTTATGATATGGGATGTTATTGCTATCGGTCTTTAGTTCTTTGCTATTGCTTTACTGCCCCCTTTGTGGAGTGGGGCTATGTCTGTTGTTCTTAGTAACTGTGGGACGACCCCCGTGTCCATGCTTCCTCTCCATAGGATGGTAAAAGCACGTGATAGGGGCTTCTTGCAGTTCTTGATGAACACGCAGTTCCACGAGTCTGGGACTGGGGCAGAGTGCATGGGCATGTCATTTATCGCCTGTTCGAAGTCGTTTGGCGTCAGGATAACTTCAGATAGGCTTGTGTTTACCAAATTCTGTGGCTCTCTCATAAAATCATTTAGATCTTCAACTCTGGTTATCGGCTTGCTAAAAACTGAGTCATATTGGGACTTGAGTAGCTCGCTCATTTTCTTGCTGTCTTCTGTGTCGGACCCATCTTGTTCAAGTAGGGGCCCAACACTGGATGTTGTTCTCGACTTTGATTTGGCATAAGAAAAGAAATACTTTGGGTTTCTTTCGATTTCATTTATTGCTTTTAGTTGTTTCCGCCATTCCTGACTCCTATAAGAATCCTTTAGCTTTAGTTCGATGTTTGCTATTTCTCTGACCAGTGTCTCCCTATGCCTTTCAGATATATTGGCCTCTTTTAGCCGCTCTGTTATTCTTTTCCGTCGCCTGTAAAGGGAGCGCCTGTCTCTCTCTATTTTACATCTACTCCTCCTTTTTCTTAAAGGAATAAGCCTTGAGCATACATGAGTGCTACAGAGTTAATTTGTTCTAGACATAAGTTGGGGTCTGTGTTGCTTAGTCTATCTTCCCAGCTTATATCGTTTAAGACTTGGTTTACTTGGTCTCACTTTATGTTCTTGTTATTGAAGTTGAATTTGGTGAAGGCTCCTTTGTGACTGATCTCATTTTGTCGGTCTGGGGCTCCACGCATACATGTCTGAACCTCGATTATGTTGTGATCTGAGTATATATATTGTTTTTGATATGGTGACATTTCGTTTCAGATCATCATTGTTAGTGAAGATGAGGTCTAGTGTATTCTCCAGTCTAGTAGGCTCTATTATTTGCTGGTTTAAGTTGAATTTTGTGCAGAGATTTAAAAGCTAGTGTGTGTGTGTGTGTGTGTGTGTGTGTGTGTGTGTGTGTGTGTGTGTGTGTGTGTGTGTGTGTGTGTGTGAGTGTGAGTGAGTGAGTTCGAGTGAGTTCTCGTCAGAGCTGCCTCCTGGTGTTAGACGAGAGATTCTGTAGGTATTAGATATCAGTATGTCCAAAAAGCGCTAGCATTTTAAGTTTGAAGACGGCAACCAAGCAATCAGCGTTGAAGGTTTGAATCCCATCAGGTGAAGCATTCACAAATTATTGCATGGAAACCAGTATTTAATTTTTCCCCCAGCTTCTCCAGTGAAAATGGCAAATTGGCACCAACTTAGTCGAAAATCAATCCAACTCTTTTCTTTGTAAGATTCACTAGACTTGGTCGATCAGTCGAGGCATTCTTCAGTTTTTGCGCACAGACCAATTTAATAAAAAATGCAATTTAAAAATTGAAAAATTGAAAATAAGTGCGAAGCCTTTGAGAAAAATTACCAGCGGTAAAACTTCGAAGTCAGAGGCAGCATTCTCCAGTTCCAAGTTTTTCAACTATGTTAATAAACTGGCAAAATTACACCTACGCTATGTAAACCGAAAAGGTGTCATCTTTTTTATATTGAACATGTATTACTAAACTACTTAGAGAGAATATATTTAACACTCTTAATAACTGTCCAAACCTAAGCAGGATACATTAGTTTTGAAAGTTTGAAGCCGATCAGAAGAACCTTTCTCAAGTTATTTCACAGGAAGCAAATTTAGGAATGGCTTTTATAAAACTATAGCTCTTAGTTATGATTGTAATAGTAATTCTATTAAACTGACAAAAGGGCACTTGTCCATCCATGTAGTTCCAACAATTTTTATCCAGCCCTCGGGTGTTGTCTTCTCAACACCTGAGTGTTAATGTTGGTAGAATTACCGACGATATGTTAGGTAAAAGGACACAAGTGCAACTAAAAATGTTTAATGTAACATTTTTAGTTGCACTTGTGTCCTTTTACCTAACATGTACCCGAGTCCCTGACCTAACGTGTACCCGAGTCCCTGACCTAACGTGTACCCGAGTCCCTGACCTAACGTGTACCCGAGTCCCTGGCCTAACGTGTACCCGAGTCCCTGGCCTAACGTGTACCCGAGTCCCTGACCTAACATGTACCCGAGTCCCTGACCTAACATGTACCCGAGTCCCTGACCTAACATGTACCCGAGTCCCTGACCTAACATGTACCCGAGTCCCTGACCTAACATGTACCCGAGTCCCTGACCTAACGTGTACCCGAGTCCATGACCTAACGTGTACCCCAGTCCCTGACCTAACGTGTACCCGAGTCCCCGACCTAACGTGTACCCGAGTCCCCGACCTAACGTGTACCCGAGTCCCCGACCTAACGTGTACCCGAGTCCCCGACCTAACGTGTACCCCAGTCCCTGACCTAACATGTACCCGAGTCCCTGACCTAACGTGTACCCGAGTCCCTGACGTGTACCCGAGTCCCGGACCTAACGTGTACCCGAGTCCCTGACCTAACGTGTACCCGAGTCCCTGACCTAACGTGTACCCGAGTCCCTGACCTAACGTGTACCCGAGTACCTAACCCCGAGTCCCTGACCTAACGTGTACCCGAGTCCCTGACCTAACGTGTACCCGAGTCCCTGAGTCCCTGACCTAACATGTACCCGAGTCCCTGACCTAACGTGTACCCGAGTCCCTGACCTAACGTGTACCCGAGTCCCTGACCTAACGTGTACCCGAGTCCCTGACCTAACGTGTACCCGAGTCCCTGACCTAACGTGTACCCGAGTCCCTGACCTAACGTGTACCCGAGTCCCTGACCTAACGTGTACCCGAGTCCCTGACCTAACGTGTACCCGAGTCCCAGGCCTAACGTGTACCCGAGTCCCAGGCCTAACGTGTACCCGAGTCCCTGGCCTAACGTGTACCCGAGTCCCTGGCCTAACGTGTACCCGAGTCCCTGGCCTAACGTGTACCCGAGTCCCTGGCCTAACGTGTACCCGAGTCCCTGGCCTAACGTGTACCCGAGTCCCTGGCCTAACGTGTACCCGAGTCCCTGGCCTAACGTGTACCCGAGTCCCTGGCCTAACGTGTACCCGAGTCCCTGGCCTAACGTGTACCCGAGTCCCTGGCCTAACGTGTACCCGAGTCCCTGGCCTAACGTGTACCCGAGTCCCTGGCCTAACGTGTACCCGAGTCCCTGGCCTAACGTGTACCCGAGTCCCTGGCCTAACGTGTACCCGAGTCCCGGGCCCAACGTGAACCCGAGTCCCTGGCCTAACGTGTACCCGAGTCCCTGGCCTAACGTGTACCCGAGTCCCTGGCCTAACGTGTACCCGAGTCCCTGGCCTAACGTGTACCCGAGTCCCTGGCCTAACGTGTACCCGAGTCCCTGGCCTAACGTGTACCCGAGTCCCTGGCCTAACGTGTACCCGAGTCCCTGGCCTAACGTGTACCCGAGTCCCTGGCCTAACGTGTACCCGAGTCCCTGGCCTAACGTGTACCCGAGTCCCTGGCCTAACGTGTACCCGAGTCCCTGGCCTAACGTGTACCCGAGTCCCTGGCCTAACGTGTACCCGAGTCCCTGGCCTAACGTGTACCCGAGTCCCTGGCCTAACGTGTACCCGAGTCCCTGGCCTAACGTGTACCCGAGTACATGACCTAACACGTACCCGAGTACATGACCTAACACGTACCCGAGTACATGACCTAACACGTACCCGAGTACATGACCTAACACGTACCCGAGTACATGACCTAACACGTACCAGAGTACATGAACGGCTCTACAATAAAACCGTACGAAAATATATTTAATGTGTCTTAAATTATTAAATTTAAAAGCCATAAAAATAGAAGTATTCAATATTTCGTAGTTTTCTCATATATATTCCTTCTCAAGTTCTAGAAGCCAGTAATAAAATATAATTAAATTTAAGAAACCGAAATTTGTATATATCTTTCGAGGTGCCAGACAGACAACTGAGGTTTGAAATAAAATTTTGCAGGCTGAAGCCTGCACGGTCCACTAAAAGTCCGGATATACAAAGCCTGAAACCAGATGGATGACGGAATCAAAAATTATATCATGAAAGCTATTAAGTGCTATCCCTCTGGCGGGTGTTATAAAAATCAGGCCTTAGGCCAGGAACTCTTCTAGAGGGAGTTATGGGAAACATACGGGATAGGCATACTGTGTTTACACTAACTAAAATTTTCAGACAAGAAAGATTGCAAAGCTTTGCTCTTCTATCAGTTCAAAAATGGCTGAATTCCTAAAGCAAGAACGAAAATAAAAACTACATTACAGTATGAATAATTAAAACAAATATTTATTAATATTTATACTTTAGATTTATGAAAAAACTTAAGCGTGTCGCTTGCTTACCCAGGTAATTTTTTTCTCGACACTCAAGTAATGCTGACCCGGGGCTTCTTATGTGATGATTGCAGCCTCTATTCCAGAGTCGATACTGTGTGAGATTACCTATTTGTAATTACCTATTTGTACCTACAAGAGCAGTTATGCTCGTGGTATCCCATCTTCCATACCCTGTTCATCATATATATTTTTTTTTAATTTCCAATGGTTTCAGTACTTACTAAATGTTTCTTGAATGAATTTCATCGTCAAAGCACTGTTTACCGGTGTCCGTGATGCCTCTCAAGACATTATATATGGTTATCATGTTGCCTATCTTCCTGCTATTAGTCAACATGTGACATTTAAGTAACTCCTAGATCCCTCTCTACCTGATACTTTCAATATTTTCTCAATATATTTTTCATGTGGCCTGATATCACCTTTCCCATTTCCATTATACCGCATTTATCAACATTATATTCCATCATCTATCACTCCATGTGTTATGTGTATCCAGATCCTCTTGTAAATATCAAATTATTTTAATAATTCATGTTACATAAGATTTTTGCATTCTCTGTAACTATAAAAAATATTCCTTCTGGTAAATAATTTATTATTAGAAATATTCATGACATTTCCCCATCCAGACATTTTTCCTCTTACAACTGTTCCAATTTTCCTCTTAAACAAAAAATATATCTTATCCACTGTAATAATTTACCGTTTTATCTTTATTTACTACAAGTACATGTACAAGGTATACAGTCCTAGCTGACATCAATGACATACTACTATACAGAAAGCCGTTTGTTATGCTGAACATTTCGGGCAAATTAGGTTAGTTTTGTCCCAGGATGCGACCCACACCAGTCGACTAACACCCAGGTACCCATATTACCGATAGGTGAACAGACACAACAAGTGTAAAGAAACAAGCCCAATGTTTCTACCCTCGCTGGGAATCGAACCCAAACCTCACCGTGTGAAGCGAGAGCTTTAGCCACCAGGCCACGGACCACCGTAAATTCCTACTATAATTTGCAGTTTCCAAATTAGTCTATCATTAAGAACTATCATAGGCTTTCTTAAAGTCTAGGTCAATACAATCTGCACATACCTTTCTCTTCTAAAAAAATGTCTAACTGCCAATATAGTTTAACATATTTGATATATATGAACGACCAAACCAAAAACCAAATAGTTTTCCAGTTATGTTATTTTCAAAGTGATGAATCCACTTCAATGTTTTTTTTTTTTTTTTTACATAATTTTGCCTCTTCCATAATTTTGCTAATTTTCCTTTCTGTAGTGAAATCGTAAAAATTTTTCAAAGGGGATAACATCTGCACATTTTTTTTTTTAACATCGAAGACGCTATCCCGTTTGTCATAGTTTTTTCTTAGCATCTAGTAACAATTTCTTTACTTCCTTCTCAGTTATTTCAATATCCTGTAAATGAGCTGACTGACCGGGACTAAAAAATCTCTAACATTTAAAATATGTTTTGCGAACACTGACACTTTATTCAATACTTCACACACTTCCTCGTCTACCTCAGTGATTTTGCCATCATTTATTCTTCGAATTTTGTCTAACATTTAGTTTACTTTTTACAAAACGTAAATAAAAGATTTGATTCTAACTTGCTCTTGCTTACTATTTCC
>NW_027200475.1:0-20354 GCF_038502225.1 Cherax quadricarinatus | reverse complement strand
TTACTGCACCACCAGTCCAATTAACGCGACTTACCAGTCCAAAAATTACTGCGACCACCAGTCCTAATAATTACTGTGAATTTCCTGGGTTCAATAAATTATTGCCGGATGGAATAGTCCAATAATTACTGCGACCATCGTCCAATACTACGTGACTATTCAGTCCAATAACACCATTGCGACCTATCCAGTCCAATAATTACTGCGACTACTAGCCCAATAATTGCTTGACCTAATAGTCCAATAATTACCAGGTGATCCACCAGTCCAATAACCATTGCGACCTACCTCAGTCCAATAATTACTGCGATCCAACCAGTTCCAATAATTACTGCGACCATCAGTCCAATAACACATTGATCACCAGTCCAATTATTATACTACCAGTCCAATAATTACTGCGATCACCAGTCCAAGTATCCATTGCGACCTACCAGTCCAATAACCATTGCGACCACCAAACAATAATTAATGCGACCTACCAGTTCCAATAATTACCTGCGTCTCAGTTCAATATTTACTGCGACTACCAGTCCAATAATTACTGTGACCTACCAGTCCAATAATTACTACACTTGCCAGTCCAATAATAATTACTTATGACTTCCAAGTTCAATTACTCATTGCACTACCAGTCCAATAATTACATGACTACCTAACAATCCAATTAATACTGCGACCAATCAGTCCAATAATTACTGCACTATCCAGTCCAATAATTGGTTGCGACCATCAGGTCCAATAATTACCGCACCGTAATAGTCCAATAATTAACTGCGACCATCCAAGTCCAATAAATTACTGCACTCATCCAGTCCAATAATTACTGCGAACCATCAGTCCAATAATTACTGCGACCACCAGTCCAATAATTGGATTGCGACCATCAAGTCCAATAATTACTGGGCACCTACCAGTTCCAATAATTACGCGAATACCGCTGGTCCAATAATTACCTGTGACCACTCAGTCCAATAATTACCGCGACAATCATCCAATTACTGCGACCACTAGTCCAACACTCAACTTGAGACCATCAAGCAACAATACTGCGACCATCAGTCCAATAATTACTGTGACCAACCAGTCCAATAATTCCACTTGCGAACCACCTGCAGTCCAATAATTACGCAAAACCATCAAGTCCAATTAATGACCTTCAGTCCAATAATTACAGCCTACCTGGGGTCCAATTAATTACTGCGACCAATCATCCACAATTACTGTGACCAACCTGGTCCAATACCACAGCACTACAGTTGCAATACTACTGCGACCTACCAGTCTAATAACTTCATTGCGGACACAGTCTAATAATTACAGCGACCTATCAGTCCAATAATTATTGCCAACTACCAGTCTAATAACATGCGACCTACCTTCAGTCCTAATAACCATTGCAACTATCAGTCTAATACTCATTGTGACTTTTCAAGTCCAATAATTACAGCTTCCTAATAAGTTCCAATAATTACTGCAGACCTATCCAGTCCAATAAATTAATCATACCACCAGTCCACCAATTACCTGCGACCACCAGTCCAACAATAATTACTGCGGACTATCAGTCCAATAATTACTGCGACCATCAGTCCAATAATTACTGCGACCACTCAGTTCCAATAATTACTTGCGACCATCAAGTCCAATAATTAACTGCGACCATCAGTCCAAGTAATTAACTGCGACCAATCCAGTCCAATAATTACTGCACCATTCAGTCCGTACCATTGTGACCATCAGTCCAATAATTATTGCGACCATCAGTCCAATAATTACTGTGACCATCAGTCCAATAATTAATTAATGCGACCGATCAGTCCAATAATTACCTGCACCACCAGTCCACACCACGCGACCATCCAGTCCAATACTGTTTACTACCAGGTCCTGGGTTACCAATTATTCCATTGCCCACACTATTGCATTACTAGTCCAATAATTATTATAAACAATGCGTAATTACCTGCACTACCAGTTCCAATAATTAATTGCGACTACCAGTCTGGGCTAATCCAATTGCCACTTGCAGTCTAACCACCATTATGACTATCGGGTCCAATAATTACGTGACCACCTGCAGTCCAACAATTACTGCGACCACCAGTCCAACAATTACCGTTGACCACCACCAACACAAGTGACCAATCAATTACCAATGTTACCGACCATCAGTCCAATAATTACTGCGGACATCAAGTCCAATAATTACTGCGACCATAAGTCCAATAATTAACTGCGACCTATCCAGTCCAATAAATTACTGCGTGACCTATCCCAGTCCAATAATTACCTGCGACCTATCCAGTCCAATAATTACTGCGACCTCATCAGTCCAATAATTATTTGCGACCAACTAATGTCCAATAAATTAATGCCGAATTCAACCAGGTCCTATAATTGGCTGCACCTATCCAGGTTCAATAATTACTGCGACCACCAGTCCAGTACCACGGTGACCACCAGTCCAATACCACGCGACCATCAGTCCAATAATTACCGCGACCACCAGTCCAAATAATTACCTGCGACCATCAGTCCAATACCACGCGATCACCAGTCCAACAATTATTGCGACCTCCAGTCCAATTACGCGTAATTCCAACCACTCCAATTAATTACTGCGACTATCCAGTCCAATAATACCAGACCACTTCGTGACAATTACCTGTTGACCAATCAAGTTCCAATAACATTGCGACCACTCAGTCCAATAATTAACCGCGACTATCAATCCAATAATTACTGCGCATCTACCAGTCCAATAATTACTGTGACCTCCAGTCCAATAATTACTGCGACCACCAGTCCCAATTAATTACTTGCCTACCGTCAGTCCAATAATTAATGCCGACCATCGTGACCTCGCGATCCACCAGTCCAATACCATTGCGATCCATCCAGTTCCAATAATTAACTGCGACCTATCCAGTCCTATAATTACTGCGGACCTACCAGTTCCAATTAATTACTGCGACTCACCAGTCCAATAATTACTGGCGATCCAACCAGTCCAATAATTACTTGCGACCTATCAGTCCAATAATTAACTGGTGACTATCCAGTCCAATAATTACTGCACTATCCAGTCCAATGGCTATTGGTTGACTACCAGTCCAATTAATTACTATGTTCCTAATCAAGCCAATTACCATTGCGACTACTGTGTCCAATAATTAATGTGACCACCAGTCTAATACCATTGCATCAATAGTCCAATAATTTACTGCACCACCAGTCCAATACCACCAAGACCACCAGTCCAATAATTACTGCGACCACCTCAGTCCAATAATTAATTATGCACTATCAGGGTCCAATAACTTAACTGCGACCATACCAGTCCAATAATTACTGCGATTACCAATCCAAGTCCACCAATTGCCGCACCTCCCTAGTTCCAATACCATTGCGACCACCAGTCCAATACCACTGACCACTAGTCCATTACTGCCGACCAACTTAGTCCAATGCCACAGACCTCCCAGTCCAAATAATTACTGGTGACCACCAGTCCCAATAATTACTTGCGACCTATCCAGTACTGGTCCAATCTTGCTACTGACCTGTCAACAATGGCCAATAATTACCATTGCACCATCAGTCCCAATAACCATTGCGACCTACCAGTTCCAATAATTACCTGCGACCAATAGTCCAATCCAATTACCATTGCGATCACCAGTCCAATTAACTTGCGACCTAACCAGTCCTACAATTACTGCGACTACCAGTCCAATAATATTGCGACTGTCAGTCCAATACCACTTGCGACTACCTCAGTCCAATAACTCATTGCGACTCACCAGTCCTAATACCTCATTGCGACTACCTAAACCGGTCCAAGTAATTAACTGCGACCTACCAGTTCCAATAACTTCAATTGCAAGACTACCAGTTCCAATAACTTACTGCACCACTAGTCCATTACCATTGGTGTCCTAAGCAGTCTAATTATTTACTGCGACTAACCAGTTCCAATAAATACTTGGCTGACTACCAGTCCTGAATAACTTCATTGGTGACCTACTAGTCCTAATAATTATCATTAAGACTACCTAGTCCAATACCATTGCACTACCAAGTCTAATAATTGCTTGCGACCTACCTCAGTCCAATAACCACGTTGTCCGTCCCATCTTAGTACTAATCAAGCTTCCACCACATGCGATCATTGGAAGCCCAGTCCAACTAATTGGTCGCACCTACCTAGCTCCAATAATTACTTGTGACTACTGGCCCAATAATGCCTGAATGAATTCACTGAACATCAATAGTACCAATAATTCCATTAGGCTTATAGCTTATTATTTGCCGAAGATACCTCAATCAATTACTGCTGGCAATAACCATTTGCCCAATAATTATTGTGGGCTATAGTCTACAATATTGCTTATTAGGTCCAATAATTACTGGATTTCGACCTTACCAGTCCAACAATTATTTATGCTTTAACCTAATGAATTGAAGGATTAATTATTTGTTGTTTAATTATGATCCATTTAAACCTCATAGCTTCCTAATCAATTCACCCAATGCTTAGTATTTACCTAATGTTCCTAATTAATAATTACTTAGTCAAGGCTTATTATATTATGCCAGTTCCATTGGTTTACCTGCGACCTAAGTATGAAGTTCCTAATTAATTGACGTGCATACCTAGTCCTAATTGTTAGATGCATGCAGTCCTATATTGTGAAGTAATTATTTAAATATTCCGCCAGCTTTAATATAATTACAAGATCCAATAATTATACTTTAGTCTATAGCCATTCAGAACATCCAACTAATTACCTCACAATAATCATGATCCAATAACATGACAATGTTACTGTAACGAGCATTAGTTCCTAATAAGGTTCCATCTTGTGCAGGAATAATGCCAACATAGCTCAATTAATTAAGGCTTATTGCGCTATAACATAATGCTTGTTATCTAATTAAAGTTATTAGCTAGCTTACTGCACTAACAAGTTCATAGCCTATTGCGGCATTAATCAACCAACATTGAGCTCCAATTATACCATTGCACACTATTAACATAATTATCAGCCCTTAATTAAGTTCAATTAATATTATGATTATTAAATCAAACAATTTATTGTACCTTAGCCTGTGTCCAAAGTACCTTACTTGCACTATAAAACCACCAATTACTGCCAATAACAGCCCAATAACACATTGCACTACCAGTCCAGTAATTACCTGCGACACCAGTTCCAATAATTAACATACTGGCCACAGTCCAACATTATACTACCAGTCCAATAACTTACATTGCGACCAACCAGTCCAATAATTACTGCGTCCTGCCAGTCCATTATTTACCTTGCACCTGGGTCAGTCCAATAATTACTTGGACCGCCAGTCCAATACCACTGCGTCTGAATAAGTTCCAACACCACTGCGACCTACTCAGTGTCCAATTGGCTGCGACCACTTGTCCGTACCACGTGACCACTCAGTCCAAAATAATTACTGCGACTACCAGTCCTGGGTAACTGTTCGCGACTACCAGTCCAATAACCATTGCGACTATCAGTCAAATAACACAAGTGACCTATCAGTCCAACCACATTGCGAACCATTCAGTCCAATTAATTACTGCGACCACCAGTCCAATAATTACTGCGACCACCAGCCGTCCAAAATAATTACTGGCACTCACAGTCCCCACCAATTACTGCGACCACCAGTCCAACCACGCGACCATCAAGTTCCAATAATTACTGCGACCACCAGTCCAACATTGCAACCAGTTCATCCAATAACACTGCGACCACCAGTCCACAATTACTGCGACCACCAGTCCAATAAATTAATGCGACTACTCGTCCAATACCATTGCGACCATCAGTCCACACCATTGCACCACAGTCCAATAACCACTTGGTGACTATCAACTAATAATTACTGGCACTACCAGTCCAATAGTTACCTGCGACCACCAGTCCAATAATTGCGACACCAGTCCAACAATTAACTTGCGACCGTCAGTCCAATAATGGCTGGTGACCTACCAGTCCAATAATTACCAAGTGACCAACCAGTCCAACCATTGCGACCACCAGTCCAATAATTACTATGGCACTACCAGTCCAATAACCAATTACTGCGACCTCCAAGTCCAATAATTACTGCGACCACCAGTCCAATAATTACTGGGTGACCTACTAGTCCAATAATTACCTGGGTGACAACCACTAATAATATTGCACCACTGTGTCCAATAATTACTGCACTACTAGTCCAATAATTACCTGCGACCTACTCAACAGTCCAATAATTACAAGTATCTAATGAAATAAACATTATATCTATTAATAATAATTAATTTATAAATACTGCTATATAATTACCAGAATGTCACATAGTAGCCTTGAATGTGCCCAACCCACAATTAACACATAGTCCACAATTATTAGTAACAGTCCAATAATTACTGCGACCACCAGTCCAATAATTACTGCGACCATCAGTCCAATAATTACTGCGACCACCAGTCCAATAATTACTGCGAGCACCAGTCCAATAATTACTGCGACCACCAGTCCAATAATTACTGCGACCACCAGTCCAATAATTACTGCGACCATCCCTATAATTTCTGCTACCACCAGTCCAATAATTACTGCGACCACCAGTCCAATAATTACTGCGACCACCAGTCCAATAATTACTGCGACCACCAGTCCAATAATTACTGCGACCACCAGTCCAATAATTACTGCGACCACCCAATAATTACTGCGACCAACCAATAATTACTGCGACCACCAGTCCAATAATTACTGCGACCACCAGTCCAATAATTACTGCGACCAGTCCAGTCCAATAATTACTGCGACCACCAGTCCAATAATTACTGCGACCATCAGTCCAATAATTACTGCGACCATCAGTCCAATAATTACTGCGACCACCAGTCCAATAATTACTGCGACCACCAGTCCAATAATTACTGCGACCACCAGTCCAATAATTACTGCGACCACCAGTCCAATAATTACTGCGACCACCAGTCCAATAATTACTGCGACCACCAGTCCAATAATTACTGCGACCACCAGTCCAATAATTACTGCGACCACCAGTCCAATAATTACTGCGACCACCAGTCCAATAACCACCAGTCCAATAATTACTGCGACCACCAGTACTGCGACCACCAGTCCAATAATTACTGCGACCACCAGTCCAATAATTACTGCAACCACCAGTCCAATAATTACTGCGACCACCAGTCCAATAATTACTGCGACCACCAGTCCAATAATTACTGCGACCACCAGTCCAATAATTACTGCGACCATCAGTCCAATAATTACTGCGACCACCAGTCCAATAATTACTGCGACCACCAGTCCAATAATTACTGCGACCACCAGTCCAATAATTACTGCGACCACCAGTCCAATAATTACTGCGACCACCAGTCCAATAATTACTGCGACCACCAGTCCAATAATTACTGCGACCACCAGTCCAATAATTACTGCGACCACCAGTCCAATAATTACTGCGACCACCAGTCCAATAATTACTGCGACCACCAGTCCAATAATTACTGCGACCACCAGTCCAATAATTACTGCGACCACCAGTCCAATAATTACTGCGACCACCAGTCCAATAATTACTGCGACCACAAGTCCAATAATTACTGCGACCACCAGTCCAATAATTACTGCGACCACCAGTAAAATAATTACTGCGACAACCAGTCCAATAATTACTGCGACCACCAGTCCAATTACTGCGACCACCAGTCCAATAATTACTGCGACCACCAGTCCAATAATTACTGCGACCACCAGTAAAATAATTACTGCGACAACCAGTCCAATAATTACTGCGACCACCAGTCCAATTACTGCGACCACCAGTCCAATAATTACTGCGACCAACAGTCCAATAATTACTGCGACCACCAGTCCAATAATTACTGCGACCACCAGTCCAATAATTACTGCGACCATCAGTCCAATAATTACTGCGACCACCAGTCCAATAATTACTGCGACCACCAGTCCAATAATTACTGCGACCACCAGTCCAATAATTACTGCGACCACCAGTCCAATAATTACTGCGACCACCAGTCCAATAATTACTGCGACCACCAGTCCAATAATTACTGCGACCACCAGTCCAATAATTACTGCGACCACCAGTCCAATAATTACTGCGACCACCAGTCCAATAATTACTGCGACCACCAGTCCAATAATTACTGCGACCAATAATTACACCAATAATTACTGCGACCACCAGTCCAATAAATACTGCGACCACCAGTCCAATAATTACTGCGACCACCAGTCCAATAATTACTGCGACCACCAGTACAGTAATTACTGCGACCACCAGTCCAATAATTACTGCGACCTGCAGTCCAATAATTACTGCGACCACCAGTCCAATAATTACTGCGACCACCAGTCCAATCATGACTGCGACCACCAGTCCAATAATTACTGCGACCACCAGTCCAATAATTACTGCGACCACCAGTCCAATAATTACAGCGACCACCAGTCCAATAATTACTGCGACCACCAGTCCAATAATTACTGCGACCACCCAATAATTACTGCGACCACCAGTCCAATAATTACTGCGACCACCAGTCCAATAATTACTGCGACCACCAGTCCAATAATTACTGCGACCACCAGTCCAATAATTACTGCGACCACCAGTCCAATAATTACTGCGACCACCAGTCCAATAATTACTGCGACCACCCAGTCCAATAATTACTGCGACCACCAGTCCAATAATTACTGCGACCACCAGTCCAATAATTACTGCGACCACCAGTCCAATAATTACTGCGACCACCAGTCCAATAATTACTGCGACCACCAGTCCTATAATTACTGCGACCACCAGTCCAATAATTACTGCGACCACCAGTCCAATAATTACTGCGACCACCAGTCCAATAATTACTGCGACCACCAGTCCAATAATTACTGCGACCACCAGTCCAATAATTACTGCGACCACCAGTCCAATAATTACTGCGACCACCAGTCCAATAATTACTGCGACCCGCAGTCCAATAATTACTGCGACCACCAGTCCAATAATTACTGCGACCACCAGTCCAATAATTACTGCGACCACCAGTCCAATAATTACTGCGACCACCAGTCCAATAATTACTGCGACCACCAGTCCAATAATTACTGCGACCACCAGTCCAATAATTACTGCGACCACCAGTCCAATAATTACTGCGACCACCAGTCCAATAATTACTGCGACCACCAGTCCAATAATTACTGCGACCACCAGTCCAATAATTACTGCGACCACCAGTCCAATAATTACTGCGACCATCAGTCCAATAATTACTGCGACCACCAGTCCAATAATTACTGCGACCACCAGTCCAATAATTACTGCGACCACCAGTCCAATAATTACTGCGACCACCAGTCCAATAATTACTGCGACCACCAGTCCAATAATTACTGCGACCACCAGTCCAATAATTACTGCGACCACCAGTCCAATAATTACTGCGACCACCAGTCCAATAATTACTGCGACCACCAGTCCAAAAATTACTGCGACCACCAGTCCAATAATTACTGCGACCACCAGTCCAATAATTACTGCGACCACCAGTCCAATAATTACTGCGACCACCAGTCCAATAATTACTGCGACCACCAGTCCAATAATTACTGCGACCACCAGTCCAATAATTACTGCGACCACCAGTCCAATAATTACTGCGACCACCAGTCCAATAATTACTGCGACCACCAGTCCAATAATTACTGCGACCACCAGTCCAATAATTACTGCGACCACCAGTCCAATAATTACTGCGACCACCAGTCCAATAATTACTGCGACCACCAGTCCAATAATTACTGCGACCACCAGTCCAATAATTACTGCGACCACCAGTCCAATAATTACTGCGACCACCAGTCCAATAATTACTGCGACCACCAGTCCAATAATTACTGCGACCACCAGTCCAATAATTACTGCGACCACCAGTCCAATAATTACTGCGACCACCAGTCCAATAATTACTGCGACCACCAGTCCAATAATTACTGCGACCACCAGTCCAATAATTACTGCGACCACCAGTCCAATAATTACTGCGACCACCAGTCCAATAATTACTGCGACCACCAGTCCAATAATTACTGCGACCACCAGTCCAATAATTACTGCGACCACCAGTCCAATAATTACTGCGACCACCAGTCCAATAATTACTGCGACCACCAGTCCAATAATTACTGCGACCACCAGTCCAATAATTACTGCGACCACCAGTCCAATAATTACTGCTACCACCAGTCCAATAATTACTGCGACCACCAGTCCAATAATTACTGCTACCACCAGTCCAATAATTACTGCGACCACCAGTCCAATAATTACTGCGACCACCAGTCCAATAATTACTGCGACCACCAGTCCAATAATTACTGCGACCACCAGTCCAATAATTACTGCGACCACCAGTCCAATAATTACTGCGACCACCAGTCCAATAATTACTGCGACCACCAGTCCAATAATTACTGCGACCACCAGTCCAATAATTACTGCGACCACCAGTCCAATAATTACTGCGACCACCAGTCCAATAATTACTGCGACCACCAGTCCAATAATTACTGCGACCACCAGTCCAATAATTACTGCGACCACCAGTCCAATAATTACTGCGACCACCAGTCCAATAATTACTGCGACCACCAGTCCAATAATTACTGCGACCACCAGTCCAATAATTACTGCGACCACCAGTCCAATAATTACTGCGACCACCAGTCCAATAATTACTGCGACCACCAGTCCAATAATTACTGCGACCATCAGTCCAATAATTACTGCGACCACCAGTCCAATAATTACTGCGACCACCAGTCCAATAATTACTGCGACCACCAGTCCAATAATTACTGCGACCACCAGTCCAATAATTACTGCGACCACCAGTCCAATAATTACTGCGACCACCAGTCCAATAATTACTGCGACCACCAGTCCAATAATTACTGCGACCACCAGTCCAATAATTACTGCGACCACCAGTCCAGTCCAATAATTACTGCGACCACCAGTCCAATAATTACTGCGACCACCAGTCCAATAATTACTGCGACCACCAGTCCAATAATTACTGCGACCACCAGTCCAATAATTACTGCGACCACCAGTCCAATAATTACTGCGACCAATAGTCCAATAATTACTGCGACCACCAGTCCAATAATTACTGCGACCACCAGTCCAATAATTACTGCGACCACCAGTCCAATAATTACTGCGACCACCAGTCCAATAATTACTGCGACCACCAGTCCAATAATTACTGCGACCACCAGTCCAATAATTACTGCGACCACCAGTCCAATAATTACTGCGACCACCAGTCCAATAATTACTGCGACCACCAGTACAATAATTACTGCGATAATTACTGCGACCAGTCCAATAATTACTGCGATCACCAGTCCAATAATTACTGCGACCACCAGTCCAATAATTACTGCGACCACCAGTCCAATAATTACTGCGACCACCAGTCCAATAATTACTGCGACCACCAGTCCAATAATTACTGCGACCACCAGTCCAATAATTACTGCGACCACCAGTCCAATAATTACTGCGACCACCAGTCCAATAATTACTGCGACCACCAGTCCAATAATTACTGCGACCACCAGTCCAATAATTACTGCGACCACCAGTCCAATAATTACTGCGACCACCAGTCCAATAATTACTGCGACCACCAGTCCAATAATTACTGCGACCACCAGTCCAATAATTACTGCGACCACCAGTCCAATAATTACTGCGACCACCAGTCCAATAATTACTGCGACCACCAGTCCAATAATTACTGCGACCACCAGTCCAATAATTACTGCGACCACCAGTCCAATAATTACTGCGACCATCAGTCCAATAATTACTGCGACCACCAGTCCAATAATTACTGCGACCACCAGTCCAATAATTACTGCGACCACCAGTCCAATAATTACTGCGACCACCAGTCCAATAATTACTGCGACCACCAGTCCAATAATTACTGCGACCACCAGTCCAATAATTACTGCGACCACCAGTCCAATAATTACTGCGACCACCAGTCCAATAATTACTGCGACCACCAGTCCAATAATTACTGCGACCACCAGTCCAATAATTACTGCGACCACCAGTCCAATAATTACTGCGACCACCAGTCCAATAATTACTGCGACCATCAGTCCAATAATTACTGCGACCACCAGTCCAATAATTACTGCGACCAATAGTCCAATAATTACTGCGATCACCAGTCCAATAATTACTGCGACCACCAGTCCAATAATTACTGCGACCACCAGTCCAATAATTACTGCGACCATCAGTCCAATAATTACTGCGACCACCAGTCCAATAATTACTGCGACCACCAGTCCAATAATTACTGCGACCACCAGTCCAATAATTACTGCGACCATCAGTCCAATAATTACTGCGACCACCAGTCCAATAATTACTGCGACCACCAGTCCAATAATTACTGCGACCACCAGTCCAAAAACTACTGCGACCACCAGTCCAATAATTACTGCGACCACCAGTCCAATAAATACTGCGACCACCAGTCCAATAATTACTGCGACCACCAGTCCAATAATTACTGCGACCACCAGTCCAATAATTACTGCGACCACCAGTCCAATAATTACTGCGACCACCAGTCCAATAATTACTGCGACCACCAGTCCAATAATTACTGCGACCACCAGTCCAATAATTACTGCGACCACCAGTCCAATAATTACTGCGACCACCAGTCCAATAATTACTGCGACCACCAGTCCAATAATTACTGCGACCATCAGTCCAATAATTACTGCGACCATCAGTCCAATAATTACTGCGACCACCAGTCCAATAATTACTGCGACCACCAGTCCAATAATTACTGCGACCACCAGTCCAGTAATTACTGCGACCACCAGTCCAATAATTACTGCGACCACCAGTCCAATAATTACTGCGACCACCAGTCCAATAATTACTGCGTCCTGCAGTCCAATATTTACTGCGACCACCAGTCCAATAATTACTGCGACCACCAGTCCGATAATTACTGCGACCACCAGTCCAATAATTACTGCGACCACCAGTCCAATAATTACTGCGACCACCAGTCCAATAATTACTGCGACCACCAGTCCAATAAATACTGCCAATAATTACTGCGACCACCAGTCCAATAATTACTGCGACCACCAGTCCAATAATTACTGCGACCACCAGTCCAATAATTACTGCGACCACCAGTCCAATAATTACTGCGACCAAAAGTCCAATAATTACTGCGACCACCAGTCCAATAATTACTGCGACCACCAGTCCAATAATTACTGCGACCACCAGTCCAATAATTACTGCGACCACCAGTCCAATAATTACTGCGACCACCAGTCCAATAATTACTGCGACCACCAGTCCAATAATTACTGCGACCACCAGTCCAATAATTACTGCGACCACCAGTCCAATAATTACTGCGACCACCAGTCCAATAATTACTGCGACCATCAGTCCAATAATTACTGCGACCACCAGTCCAATAATTACTGCGACCACCAGTCCAATAATTACTGCGACCACCAGTCCAATAATTACTGCGACCACCAGTCCAATAATTACTGCGACCACCAGTCCAATAATTACTGCGACCATCAGTCCAATAATTACTGCGACCACCAGTCCAATAATTACTGCGACCACCAGTCCAATAATTACTGCGACCACCAGTCCAATAATTACTGCGACCACCAGTCCAATAATTACTGCGACCACCAGTCCAATAATTACTGCGACCACCAGTCCAATAATTACTGCGACCACCAGTCCAATAATTACTGCGACCACCAGTCCAATAATTACTGCGACCACCAGTCCAATAATTACTGCGACCGACAGTCCAATAATTACTGCGACCACCAGTCCAATAATTACTGCGACCACCAGTCCAATAATTACTGCGACCACCAGTCCAATAATTACTGCGACCACCAGTCCAATAATTACTGCGACCAGTCCAGTCCAATAATTACTGCGACCACCAGTCCAATAATTACTGCGACCACCAGTCCAATAATTACTGCGACCACCAGTCCAATAATTACTGCGACCACCAGTCCAATAATTACTGCGACCACCAGTCCAATAATTACTGCGACCACCAGTCCAATAATTACTGCGACCACCAGTCCAATAATTACTGCGACCACCAGTCCAATAATTACTGCGACCACCAGTCCAATAATTACTGCGACCACCAGTCCAATAATTACTGCGACCACCAGTCCAATAATTACTGCGACACCAGTCCAATAAATACTGCGACCACCAGTCCAATAATTACTGCGACCACCAGTCCAATAATTACAGTCCAATAATTACTGCGACCACCAGTCCAATAATTACTGCGACCACCAGTCCAATAATTACTGCGACCACCAGTCCAATAATTACTGCGACCACCAGTCCAATAATTACTGCGACCACCAGTCCAATAATTACTGCGACCACCAGTCCAATAATTACTGCGACCACCAGTCCAATAATTACTGCGACCACCAGTCCAATAATTACTGCGACCACCAGTCCAATAATTACTGCGACCACCAGTCCAATAATTACTGCGACCACCAGTCCAATAATTACTGCGACCACCAGTCCAATAATTACTGCGACAACCAGTCCAATAATTACTGCGACCACCAGTCCAATTACTGCGACCACCAGTCCAATAATTACTGCGACCACCAGTCCAATAATTACTGCGACCACCAGTCCAATAATTACTGCGACCACCAGTCCAATAATTACTGCGACCACCAGTCCAATAATTACTGCGTCCACCAGTCCAATAATTACTGCGACCACCAGTCCAATAATTACTGCGACCACCAGTCCAATAATTACTGCGACCACCAGTCCAATAATTACTGCGACTGCGACCAGTCCAATAATTACTGCGACCACCAGTCAAATAATTACTGCGACCACCAGTCCAATAATTACTGCGACCACCAGTCCAATAATTACTGCGACCACCAGTCCAATAATTACTGCGACCACCAGTCCAATAATTACTGCGACCACCAGTCCAATAATTACTGCGACCACCAGTCCAATAATTACTGCGACCACCAGTCCAATAATTACTGCGACCACCAGTCCAATAATTACTGCGACCACCAGTCCAATAATTACTGCGACCACCAGTCCAATAATTACTGCGACCACCAGTCCAATAATTACTGCTACCACCAGTCCAATAATAACTGCGACCACCAGTCCAATAATTACTGCGACCACCAGTCCAATAATTACTGCGACCACCAGTCCAATAATTACTGCGACCACCAGTACAATAATTACTGCGACCATCAGTCCAATAATTACTGCGACCACCAGTCCAATAATTACTGCGACCAGCAGTCCAATCATTACTGCGACCACCTGTCCAATAATTACTGCGACCACCAGTCCAATAATTACTGCGACCACCAGTCCAATAATTACTGCGACCATCAGTCCAATAATTACTGCGACCACCATTCCATTAATTACTGCGACCACCAGTCCAATAATTACTGCGACCACCAGTCCAATAATTACTGCGACCACCAGTCCAATAATTACTGCGACCACCAGTCCAATAATTACTGCGACCACCAGTCCAATAATTACTGCGACCACCAGTCCAATAATTACTGCGACCACCAGTCCAATAATTACTGCGACCACCAGTCCAATAATTACTGCGACCACCAGTCCAATAATTACTGCGACCACCAGTCCAATAATTACTGCGACCACCAGTCCAATAATTACTGCGACCACCAGTCCAATAATTACTGCGACCACCAGTCCAATAATTACTGCGACCACCAGTCCAATAATTACTGCGACCATCAGTCCAATAATTACTGCGACCACCAGTCCAATAATTACTGCGACCACCAGTCCAATAATTACTGCGACCACCAGTCCAATAATTACTGCGACCACCAGTCCAATAATTACTGCGACCACCAGTCCAATAATTACTGCGACCACCAGTCCAATAATTACTGCGACCACCAGTCCAATAATTACTGCGACCACCAGTCCAATAATTACTGCGACCACCAGTCCAATAATTACTGCGACCACCAGTCCAATAATTACTGCGACCACCAGCGACCACAGTCCAATAATTACTGCGACCACCAGTCCAATAATTACTGCGACCACCAGTCCAATAATTACTGCGACCACCAGTCCAATAATTACTGCGACCACCAGTCCAATAATTACTGCGACCACCAGTCCAATAATTACTGCGACCACCAGTCCAATAATTACTGCGACCACCAGTCCAATAATTACTGCGACCACCAGTCCAATAATTACTGCGACCACCAGTCCAATAATTACTGCGACCACCAGTCCAATAATTACTGCGACCACCAGTCCAATAATTACTGCGACCACCAGTCCAATAATTACTGCGACCACCAGTCCAATAATTACTGCGACCACCAGTCCAATAAGTCCAATAATTACTGCGACCACCAGTCCAATAATTACTGCGACCACCAGTCCAATAATTACTGCGACCATCAGTCCAATAATTACTGCGACCACCAGTCCAATAATTACTGCGACCACCAGTCCAATAATTACTGCGACCACCAGTCCAATAATTACTGCGACCACCAGTCCAATAATTACTGCGACCACCAGTCCAATAATTACTGCGACCACCAGTCCAATAATTACTGCGACCACCAGTCCAATAATTACTGCGACCACCAGTCCAATAATTACTGCGACCACCAGTCCAATAATTACTGCGACCACCAGTCCAATAATTACTGCGACCACCAGTCCAATAATTACTGCGACCACCAGTCCAATAATTACTGCGACCACCAGTCCAATAATTACTGCGACCACCAATAATTACTGCGACCCAAATAATTACTGCGACCACCAGTCCAATAATTACTGCGACCACCAGTCCAATAATTACTGCGACCACCAGTCCAATAATTACTGCGACCACCAGTCCAATAATTACTGCGACCACCAGTCCAATAATTACTGCGACCACCAATCCAATAATTACTGCGACCACCAGTCCAATAATTACTGCGACCACCAGTCCAATAATTACTGCGACCACCAGTCCAAAAATTACTGCGACCACCAGTCCAATAATTACTGCGACAACCAGTCCAATAATTACTGCGACCACCAGTCCAATAATTACTGCGACCATCAGTCCAATAATTACTGCGACCACCAGTTCAATAATTACTGCGACCACCAGTCCAATAATTACTGCGACCACCAGTCCAATAATTACTGCGACCACCAGTCCAATAATTACTGCGACCACCAGTCCAATAATTACTGCGACCACCAGTCCAATAATTACTGCGACCACCAGTCCAATAATTACTGCGACCACCAGTCCAATAATTACTGCGACCACCAGTCCAATAATTACTGCGACCACCAGTCCAATAATTACTGCGACCACCAGTCCAATAATTACTGCGACCACCAGTCCAATAATTACTGCGACCACCAGTCCAATAATTACTGCGACCACCAGTCCAATAATTACTGCGACCACCAGTCCAATAATTACTGCGACCACCAGTCCAATAATTACTGCGACCAGCAGTCCAATAATTACTGCGACCACCAGTCCAATAATTACTGCGACCACCAGTCCAATAATTACTGCGACCACCAGTCCAATAATTACTGCGACCACCAGTCCAATAATTACTGCGACCACCAGTCCAATAATTACTGCGACCACCAGTCCAATAATTACTGCGACCACCAGTCCAATAATTACTGCGACCACCAGTCCAATAATTACTGCGACCACCAGTCCAATAATTACTGCGACCACCAGTCCAATAATTGCTGCGACCACCAATAATTACTGCGACCACCAGTCCAATAATTACTGCGACCACCAGTCCAATAATTACTGCGACCACCAGTCCAATAATTACTGCGACCACCCAATAATTACTGCGACCACCAGTCCAATAATTACTGCGACCACCAGTCCAATAATTACTGCGACCACCAGTCCAATAATTACTGCGACCACCAGTCCAATAATTACTGCGACCACCAGTCCAATAATTACTGCGACCACCAGTCCAATAATTACTGCGACCACCAGTCCAATAATTACTGCGACCACCAGTCCAATAATTACTGCGACCACCAGTCCAATAATTACTGCGACCACCAGTCCAATAATTACTGCGACCACCAGTCCAATAATTACTGCGACCACCAGTCCAATAATTACTGCGACCACCAGTCCAATAATTACTGCGACCACCAGTCCAATAATTACTGCGACCACCAGTCCAATAATTACTGCGACCACCAGTCCAATAATTACTGCGACCATCAGTCCAATAATTACTGCGACCACCAGTCCAATAATTACTGCGACCACCAGTCCAATAATTACTGCGACCACCAGTCCAATAATTACTGCGACCACCAGTCCAATAATTACTGCGACCACCAGTCCAATAATTACTGCGACCACCAGTCCAATAATTACTGCGACCACCAGTCCAATAATTACTGCGACCACCAGTCCAATAATTACTGCGACCACCAGTCCAATAATTACTGCGACCACTAGTCCAATAATTACTGCGACCACCAGTCCAATAATTACTGCGACCATCAGTCCAATAATTACTGCGACCACCAGTCCAATAATTACTGCGACCACCTGTCCAATAATGTCTTGGTCACCATTGGTGACTATCAGTCTAATAATTACAGGACTACTAGTCCAATAATTATTGTGACTACTCAGTTCAATAATTACTGCGACTATCAGTCCAATACAGACTACCAGTCCAATAATTACTAAACACTAATAGTCCAAATAATTACTGCGACCACAGTCCAATACCATTGCACTACTCAGTCCAATAATTACTGCACTACCAGTGTCCAATAATTACTGGCATCTATCAGTCTAATACCATTGCGACTATCAGGTTCAATACCGGCCGCACGCCACAGTCTGGGTCAATTACGCAACACTAGTCTGGCATGACGCAGGACTATTTAGCCCACCATTGCGACTATCAGTCTAATAATACGTGATCACCAGTCTGCAATTACTGCGACTATCAGTCCAATAATTACTGCACTATCAGCCCAATACCATTGCAACAACAGTCTAAATACTATTTGCAACTTACCAGTCCAATAATTACTGTGACTAGCTTCATTCAATACCATTGCATCAGTCATAATACATTATGACTATCAGTCTAATACATTGCGACTATCAGTCCAATACCATTGCGACTACCAGTCTAATAATACAATTATCAGTCCAATACTACGTGACAAATCAGTTCACTACATAATAATGTGACACCAGTTCACAATTACTGCGACTACCTGGTTCAATACCATTGCGACTATCAGTCCAATACCATTGCGACCATCAATCTACAATACGGCACGCCAGTTCAATAGTTATTGCACTAAACAGTCCATCATTGTGACTACCAGTCTAATACCACGTGACCAAGTCAGTTCATCATTGCGACTACTAGTCCAATACCATTGCGACTACCAGTCCAATAATTAATAGATCACTGTCCATAATTACTGCGACCACCAGCATTCAATAATTATTGCACTACCAGTCTAAATAATTACCGCGACCACCAGTCCAATAATTACTGCGACCACCAGTCCAATAATTACTGCGACCAACAGTCCAATAATTACTGCGACCACAAGTCCAGTAATTACTGCGACCACTCAGTCCAATAATTACTGCGACCACCAACACAATAATACAGCGACCACCAGTACAATAATTACCGCGACCTATCAGTCCAAAAACTACTGCGACCACCAGTCCAACAATTACTGCGACCATCAGTCCAATAATTACTGCGACCACCAGTCCAATACCATTGCGATCACCAGTCCACACCATTACGACCACCAGTCCAATAATTACTGCGACTATCAGTCTAATACCATTGCGACTACCAGTCCAATAATTACGCACCACCAGTCCAATAATTACCGCGACCACCAGTCCAATAATTACTGCATTCATCAGTCCAATAATTACTGCACTACCAAACCAAAAATTTCATTGCGACTACTTCAGTCTAATAATGCACTACCAGTCCAATAATTACTGCACTACCAGTCCAATAATTACTGCGATCAATTGTAGTCCAATAATTACTGCGACTACCAGT